>NC_091061.1:99300995-99551995 GCF_000393655.2 Nicotiana sylvestris
TCTAAATTTCAAATTTCACCCTTCTTTGAAATTTTACAATCTTATGTCCAAACGCCCACTAAATATGGGAGCTTTTGATACCAAATGCCTTAAAAAATAAACATTGCTGGGTAAATCAATTGTTTTACTCTTTCCCTTTCTCCCTCCCCCACAATTATAGTTGTCTGTGCATCAACAAGACAGAATCTTGCGTCATCCCAGAAAGCAAGGTGATAACCAAGTTAAAACAAATTATTCAAAACGTATTAACTGATACGCAAAATCAAAAGTAAGCAAGATCAAAATCAAGTACTTCAAGTAGTACAGTGGATATAAGTTGATTCATTATTTTCCCGTAGCCACAAAACCAGGTTAGGGGTTCATGAACAATCATGACATTTGTCAATTCTCATCGAACTACAATGTTCATGCCTCATACATTAAGGTAAACTTAAAGCATGTCTAGCGACGAATATAGGAATCAGGGGGCAATCCTTTGTGGGTCACGAGGGAAAAGTGATGTCTTGCGAATATTGTTGAGCGCGCAGAAAAGCATCACCACACGCTCCAGTCCGACTCCAAATCCACCGTGAGGAGGAGCACCATATCTTTAACATGCGGAAAAAAAAATAGTCACTAAATTTCAGTTAACTGAGAATGAGCTTATCAAGTGTAATTAGGGCGGATGTCAAAATTTAGAGAACAAATAGAGCAGTTAGTTACAGCTTGAATTTACCAGATGACAACAATTCCAAGAAGTTTAGCAAAATAAGATTTAACGTGAGTTGACTAAACCAGTTATGAAAGAAATCTAATATTATGGGGAAAATTGATAAGCCAAGAAAAGTACCGGAAAGAATCAATATATGTTGATATTGTCTTCACATCAATTCCACATTCTTCAGCACGTTTTGCCAAGAACTCAGGTACATGGACACGCTGAGCTCCGGAGATAATTTCTTCTCCTGATAAAAGACAATGGAAAAATGTCATCAAACTCTCAAAGCACACTGCAAGTAGCTTGTGTTTTAGCAGGAAACCCATCTCCACATCAGAAATTGCAGTCATTTTCTTTAATTTTCTAACTGAGGCTCATTTGGACAATATTTGGTTGAAGTAGATAAAACGAGTATTTAAAGTTGAAATTGAAACAGAATATTTGGAAGTTGAAATTGTACTTGGACATAAAACTTCACTAGGAAAAGAAGCCAAAATTTTGTGAATGAACCATTATCTCACTTGAAATACTCCTCATACTCCCTCCGGTCCAAAATAAGTGATTGTTTGGCTTTTTTCTTGTGGTCCAAAATAAGTGATTTCTTCAGATTTCAAGAATGAATTAATTATTTTTTTCCTACATTGCCCTTGGAGTAATTAATGTTGGAGTATGTGTTAGGAGTGTTTATGTGAAGAGATAGTAAAGGTTAATATGGTCAATTTCATTGCTAATTAATGTTAAAAGATGAATTTCTTAATATGTGTGAAAACAACCAAAAAATCACTTATTTTGGACCGGAGGGAGTATAAGTTTTTCAACTTCAATATTCTCTATTCAAGTTGAAGTTGTAATAAATAATGTACAGAATTGTAAAACAAACACTAAGTTGCAAATAATATTTCATTATTTGCAAATAATACGTACATCCAAACACCTAGTGAATTCACAAAACATAGAACTAGACAGCTAGCATAAATTGAGGCATTTGCAGATAAGAAGCTAACAGAATCACGAAAAGGAAGCCCCACAAACCGTGTGTGGAGATGTCAGACGATGTGTGAAAATCATTTTCCCTCGAGGAAAAATATCAATGTCAATTAATAAATAAAAAGTACGGTTGATCATGCTCTGATACCATGTAGAAATTGTGTGACCATCTCATATAAAAGCTTCAGTTGTTAGTCAAAGCACACTTTTATTTACTCAATTATGTCCTCAACAAAGAAAAACAAAATGTAAACTATAACCAAAATAGAAATGGAATAAAGAAGCTCATCCTGTCAACATAAAGAACTAGAGAAAAACTGGAAATGTGAAATCTGTTTCCATTTTTAGGAAAGAAGAAAATAAAACACACCATACCAAACTAGATTATTTTTGGAAGGAAAAAAGAATTCATCTTGGCAAAATACTGAAATAAAAAGTTAACATACCTCTAATGAAGACATCAAAAGAATTACTGTAAGCTGGATTATCATAACATGGCATAGTATAGAATGGACGAACTGCCAAGGGATATTTGTGAAGTATATAAAATTCAGTTCCATACCTAGAGCAACAAGGAAAAACAGAAAATTAGACCAATACCAACACGAATATCATGCAGAGAATTAAGAACAGAAAAAGGTGAAGAAGGAGGTTTAGGTTTTGGGAGATGGAAATGATAAATACTTCTTTGCAACAAGCTGGCCCAGCTTTCTTTCTGATTCTGTATTTAGGTCCCCAAACGGATCGACTTCAATACCAGCTTCCTGTAATAGCAGAACATCATTAAAAGGTTAAGTAATGACTAATAAATACTCTTGATTGCATGCCTGAGGCATAAGCAGACATGAGATCTCGTGAAGCTTCTTCAGTTCCAGTTCAACCAAATATCCAAAAGAAAGGAAAGCAAAGAATACAAAAGTTCAATTTTCACTTATGTGATAGGATTTCTCTATGCAGTATGCACAAGCTCCTAACGCTTGCTAGGTGATTGAACTTTCTCTTTTCATATGACTAATCATTCAACTTCTTACTGATGAACACAGAAACACAGCGAATAATGAAATCCTAACCCATTAAAAGAAGCACCAAGTGATGTTATACTGACCCACATACAGGCTGTATGGCGTGACTACAATACTGTCAAAACATTTTTGTGACAGCCACAATAGCATTCAATTGACTGAAGGCATCTTCCTTCACAAAAAGGGTTGAGGGAAGGAAAAGCTGCAATTCTTCCACTTTTACTAGAAGAATGCCCGAGTATTTGCACGCCCAGATCAGTATATCGGGGTTCCTTATCGTTCTTTCTTAATTTTCTTAGAGATTAGCAATTGGGGTTTCTTATTGTTTCAGGCCAATAAATCTTGAATACTCCAATGATTTCTTCACATTATCGATTGCCAGAGATACTATTATTTTCGGCCGATGCAACAGAAAATCAATATCAAAATTGAAGGATAGCAATCTAAGATCTCCAAATTGCTATTATTTTCTGCCGATGCAACAGAAAATCAATATCAAAATTGAAGGATAGCAATCTAAGATATCCAAATACACCTTGCGAAGAGCAAGAATTTCTTAGTTGAAGATGTACCAACTTTTATTTCTTCAGCCAGAACCCTAAATTCTGTGGATTAACTGCCCTCACACATTTGTTACACTAAATTGGGGGATGTTACTTCTTTTACCAGAACCCCAAACTTATGGTGAATTAACTGTCATCTACATATTTATTACACCCTTAAAAGAAGGATAGTTACATTGAAGAGACAATGCATGTCAATCAAATTTAAAGTAACATGTATGTTTACTCAACAGCATCCCTACATACAAGTTATCAGTTCATACTGCACAAATTAGCGGTCATAATATTTTCCAAATGCAGCTGTAGTTTCCTGCTAGGAGGAAGAGGATGGTCCATTCAAAATCCTTATCGACTAGAAAATGGACCTATGCCTCTATAATATAGGGAACTAGGAATGGGAGGATAGGGATCTAAGAGAGCACAAGCACCTTCCTCTTGGTGGTTATTTAAGTTACTCGGACTTGAAACAGGTGCCCGATACGAGTGCGTATCTAGAGGTCCGATCCGTCATGATCCAAATTTTAAAATACAGGGGTATGGATCCATGTATAGATACGGGTGCACGGATTCGGCTAAAAATAATTCAAATATCAAATATCTAAATAGTTATAAAAAATGTCTAAATTATTAGACATCATGTGAAAAATTACAATGTATATTCCAAGGAGGAGAAATAATGATCAAGAGGAGATCCGAGGAGATAAAAGGGAAAAGGACTGACATAAAAAATTTCATATACAAGGTATTCCAATTTTTTTCAATTTCACCCTAGCTTTTATTTTGATTTTAGAAATCATTGTATCTATCCCGAGTTTCTTCATTAATTTTGGTCAAAATACCCAAAATCAGTTGACCAGATCCGGTACGAATCTCACACCCCCACGCACACCCATGTTGTGTCGACATGGTTGCACCGAAAGTGAAGAGTCAGAACAACTTAGGTGGTTATGGAGATAGGAAGCAGACATGGACAAGCGATCCACCCACAACTACTTGCAATTCATTATAGTAGCTAACCAGCAAATATGGAGCTTATGAAATTTAAAGCAAACGAATGTTCAACAGACGAGGCTGAAAAGGACAGAAATTTTCAAGGCAAAACCAAACAGATACATTCTCCTCTTGAAGAAAACTTTTCCTACATCCGCAGATGTCAATGAGTTGCAGGAAAAAAAAAAGGAAATAGACAGAATATCATCTCCTTCTCTCCACTTTGAAGTTTCCTAGATTCTCTGGAACTATGTTTTCCCCATTGTGACAATATGACATGCAATTGACATGGGAACTAAGTGCATGCAGGTGTATCCAAGTATTTACTTTAAACTTTCTAACTCTTTCTTAGTGATAGTCCATTGTCCATAGCTTTATTCTGAGGATTCTATGCAATTTCCTACTTTATTTTGCTACTGCACCTCTGGTGCACAAACTCTTCATCTAGAGGACCTTTAGCACCAAAACAATAATAATAGCATGCTTGACTGTTGTCTTAAACATTACATCACTGGTCAAAAGTAAATATCCTTCGCATTGCCAGACAACCAATTTCTGCAACAAACATTTACCTTCAACATTTGAACTCCCTCTTCAAATGTAAGCCGTAAGGTCTTTTTATCTCCCCGAAAATACTGCACTTTCAATAATAAGTAGTTAGTCCCTCTGAAGAAAGTGATAGTGAAATAAGATAACTAAAAGCTAACGGAAGAAAGTCCCTTTCGCCACAAATAAACAAGGGAATTCCATTGGACACTCCTATTTGTGGAAGCTTAACTAACCATAAGCAGCATAATAATCATTCAAATCCATCTCAATTACCCTCAAAGGTTCAAAAGGATATTGCCTTCCAATGGCTTCCAGTTCCTTTTTGCATTTGTCATTCAAACTATCAAAAATTGTCACAAATAAGCGGTCAACAATATCCATGACCTGCACAAGTAAACACTAAGGTCAAGCTACTAGCAACTTTAGAACATATAAATCCAGAACATCATACCTCTGAATAGTGCTCTTTAATCTCCATTTCGACATCAAGACCTGTAAACTCACACAGATGTCTGTGTGTGAAAGAATCTTCTGCTCTAAAAACGGGACCAATTTCAAACACACGGCCAAAATCACCACATATTGCCATTTGTTTGTGAAGCTGAGGTGACTGTGCCAGACATGCAGGTTGCCCTTTGTAATCCAGTCTGAATACAGCTGAACCACCTTCACTAGACCCTCCAATCAATTTTGGGGTATGGATTCCAACAAAACCTTCAGACAGCAAAAACTGCCTAAATATCTGCACTTCCGCAGGAGAGAGATTAGCTCTTCATGCTATGTTTGGTGATGGACTCAACATAAATGTACAAAATAATCTACTGAACTACTTTGCTTTATTTATCAAGTGTTTCTCTATTCACTCCAGAAAGGAGCTGAAATCAAGTCTTACAACAGTTTCTAACTGCAATTATAGAGGTTCTGACTTGCTTATATCCAAAGAATATTAAAAAGATGATCAAAATGTACAGACAAAGGAAATTCGAACTGGAGCACATTGTCTCCAGAAATTACAGAGAAAATATTTTTGAATAGAATGGAGACAGGTTCGTAAAAAACCTACATATTTTTTTGTAGATCCAACTCAAAGAAAAAATTAGGTTACTAGTTTTCAATCTCAAATTATCATAAGACCTTTAAAAAGAAGCAAAACATGAGAATATGTAAAAAGGACGTGACACAAGCAAGCACAAAGCAAATTAGTCATATAAACAGAATAGGATGCGTGTGAGTGTCCCTTTTTTTTTGTTGAATATGTGTGGATGTCAATACAGGATAACATTTTCCTCTTTTTCTAAGGAAATAAACACAAAAGGATTCCGTAACGAACATTTTCAACTTGACATTGGATGCGGAAGATCCCTTGATTTGCAGGTGTGCGCATATCTAGAATTCTGTAGTTCAAACGAGTATCCTGATTTACACGAACAAGCTGCTCTCCTTTCTGCATTTCATATAGAGAAGTTAGCAGAAAATAATTCCACTACCCACAGAGACCGTCTTCCATTTTTAGAATTTGTTGCATGCTAAAATATACTAATGACCTTTTCCGAACAAGATCTTTCTAAAAGACATGAATGGTGAAAGTTCATTAACCAAACATGACACATTACAGGAGAAAAAGAACATAATACCTCTAAAGCTTGTTCTATCTCCACCTCGCTTCTAGCAGCATCCTCGATATTAATTGGCAGTGTTGGCACAGCCTTGTTGACACAATAAAGTTTGCTTATCTGAACTTCCACCTAGAACAACCACAGAAGTTATAATAAGTTGAGAACCATAAAACAACAATGAACATATATAAAAATTAAAAGACTTCGTGCATCACAACAATAAGAATTTTCTATTGTTTAGACAATATACCAGAAATTGTAAGCTAAGAACATAAAAAGATAGAACTATGATTTACCTACTTAAATTGGACACTATTCAAATTCAAAAATCAAATTAAGCATATGACTCCCTCTTATCCCAAAATAGTTGTCTAACCTTCCGAAAGTTACACTAGTCCATTTGTTATAGAGGTACTTTTTTCCCCATGGGAAATGGTTTTCGTGGAAAATATTTTACCTTGTGAAGCCTTTTTCTGGAAGATTTTCTATTGTTCGGTTAGGTATTAAAGAAATGTAATATATGGTAATCCTACAAGGAGTAGAAAATGTACTCTATAGAGATAGTTTTGATGATATTTATAAGTATTAAAAGCTCACAACAATAATTATGTGTAGTTGTGAAAACATGACATATCTGGAGCCCTTTAGTGTTGTTAGAGATTTATATGCTCGACGGAAATATAGAGAGCTTCTAGTACATTTTATTTTTATTTTTATTTTGTAAACTATTTGTCTGAAATGAATTTAAATGGAGAAACATGGACGATAAGTATTCATATAGCCCATCCCTACTTGTTTGCAACTGAGCTGAAGTTGTAGTTGTATTACGAGTTGAGAACATAGCCGAGATGTTGAATGAATCAAATTTTATGCAGTTAAGAATTGAGCCATTTGTAAAGGGAAACGACGTCCGCAAGTGACACAAGTCATTTTCCCTAATGGTGGAAAATAGTCTATGGAGCAAGTAGCAAAACACTGCTGCACAATAATATGAAGGAAAATATTTTCGCGGTACCAAACACCCCTAAGTGCTCAACTTTAACTTACTATGGTAAAAAAACATGAATTAAATCTATATCGATTCAGTTCAAAAAGGGGTCAAATTTACAATCCGTAAACAAAAAGAACAAACAATAATGCAACATATACACATGTACTGTACATACCTGTTGTTGAGTAGCACCCGTAATTGGCTTCTCGGGGACAGTAACAACACCTTCAACATCAACAATGGACTCTTTGCTCAGACTAGTTGCGAATTTCACCATCTGCGCACTCACCAACTCTGGCTTTACCGTCAACACGCACTGCACTGTGAAACCTCGTTCCCTCACGACAACGAAAGCTATCTTCTTCCCAACGGGACGGATCGTCTGAACCCTACCCCGAATCAGGACCACCTGGTCCCTCATTACCGGAGCAAGTAACTCGACTTTGGTCCATTGGCGACCCGACAACACCTTGGATTGCAGGTCGTTGAGCAGAACGTCGCCGTAGTTGCTGGCAAGCGGGTCCGGTCCTTCATCAACGGAGACAGCGGATAAGGCAGTGGTGGCAGCAGCTGCAGCAGCCTCTTGACGTTTGCGCTGGCGTTCGAGCTTTGCGGCTTCTTTTTTGGAAAGTTTTTTACCTTGATTGCTGCCTTCTTCTGAATCCGAGGCCATCGTTGATTGAGAGTTTCTGTTAGGTTTTCGCACAAAGCTGCAGGTTTTTTGATTTTTTTGCTATGAATAGACAGCAAAAGAAAGTTGTTATATATAATAAGAAGTGGATGCTGCTTATTATTTGTATGGTTACACTTCGGATTCTTTAGCCATCGACTCAAGGGCGATTCTAGGGTAAGGAAGTGAACACATTGCCTTAGGCCCCAAATATTTAAGGCCCCAAAATACGAAATATTATTATATATTATTACTTAATATATACTTCATAATTTATATTTATATAATTATTAATAAAAGATTTTAAATTTTAATAATTTTTAATATTTGGTATATGTAAGATCGAGTGAGTTAATTGGATAAATTTTTTTCACTAAATTAAATAATATATTTACCTTCTCATCAATTTTATTTTTCTTCCTTTATGTATAGTTTTTTTCATGGTTCTCACAATTTTACTTTCTAATTTTAACTCAAATTCTCTTAATTAACTATTCCTTTTTGTCACATTTCATTGATCCATACACCAGAAAGCAAGTTCTTTTGTGTCTCGTCTTTTTTAACTAAGAAATCCCCGAGACAAATGTCGCAAGGTTCAAAACACAATGGATAATGGGCTCACTCTTTACCATTCCCACTTAAGGAAAGATTTCAATACTAGTCACAATAAGAATAGCTCCACCTTGTCTCACCACATGCGCAAAATACACACATATAGCCCGCCTTGTCATGCCGCATGTGTGACATCAATAGTAACAATAGCACGGCAGAAATCTCATGCAAACACCCGAACAGATCCTCCCAGCCATCTCACGTATCAAGAACACAGCAACACAATAGAATGATCTTCATAATATGTACCCTTATTCCACGACACTTCCTCTAAACAGTTTCAATACCACAATTGCGCATAGCCCTCGACTCAACAAACTGAGTACAACAACAATACCACCACCAACAATAACAACAACAACAACAATATACGAGAATACGACAAGTAAATCAACTCAAGAGGTTTAGAACGCAAAGAAACTATAGAACGGGCTCACAAAGAATAAACACAATAGATAATACTAGTCACAATAAGAATAGCTCAACAAGGGAGAATTAATATGTAACAATAACTTCACAAAGCAACAATTCGACAACAAAGGAGAGAACATGAGTCATTAATTTCAAATAAGGATGAGGCAACTATGATAAAGGATAACTAACTTCATTTAGGTTTGAGAAAATTACGGAAGCAATACAACAACTTAATTAAGAATAAGCAACGGAAAAGATAGCATGGTAATTGAAGAGGCAACAACTCAGTTAAGGCACACGAGAATCAAATAGGCAATAAGAGTGGAACATGAAGCAATTAATTCCAATTAAAACACATGGAGGTGAAACTAGTAAATGGGTGACTTAACATAAGAAAACAACTTCATATCTAATGAACACAAGAACCTAAGAACTCTAGAAGGTTAACTTTCCATAAATAAGCCCGAGTATGTACTCGTCACCTCGCGTACACGGACGTTACATGATACATTAGCATAAAAGACTCAAATCCTAAGGGGTAGTTCCCCCCCCCCCACGAAGTTAGGCAAAATACTTATCTCAAAGAAGATACACTGTTACTCTAATATGAACTTTTCGAGTGAAATAACCTCTGGCGGCTCAAATATAGCCAAAATAACTTCAAAGTTTAAATAAAACTCATAAGAAACTTTTCTGGCTAATAAAGCTTCAATCTTTATCGAAAACTAAAAATCAACCCAAAAGTTGACTCCTGGGCCGGCACCTCGAAACCCGATAAATTTCACAAAACCCGAACATCCATTCCGATACGAGTTCAACCATACCAAAATTATCAAATTAAGATATCAATTCATCCCTCAAATCATCATTTTACACTTTGAAAGTTTTCTTCAAAAATCCCCATTTTCCCTCAACTCAAAACACTAATTTAATGATAAAAATATAGATAAAATCATGGAATGCAATAAATTCTAGATGAAGAACACTTATCCCAATGATTTGCTTGAAAAACCCACGAAGAATCGCTTAAAACCGAGCTCTACAACTCTAAAAATGTTTAAAATGGCTAACCCTCGGAATAGAGTACTTTTATATTCTGTCCGGTGATTAATACATCGCGATCGCGGAATTTCAACTGCGATTGTGAAGAGGAAATGACCACTGTCCAAAAATTAATGTTAGGCGATCGCGTACAGAAGAGTGCGATCATGAAGAGGGAAAGCATCTGACGCCAAAGGAATGCACTACGCGACTGTGAAAGGGAGAATGCGATCCTGAAAGGGAACCAACTGGGGTTATGCTACGCGAACGCGTACGGTTAAATGCGAATGCATTGAAGGGAAATGCACAACTACGCGATCGCGGATGGAGGCATGCAAACGCGAAGAATAAATATTATATGCCTCCAAAAATCACACTACGCGATCGCAGAAGAGCTAGTGCGATCGAGATGAAGGAAACTAGCAACTACCAGAACAACAATCCAAAATCATGGAGAAAAGGTTCGTAGCCCATCCGAAACACATTCGAGACCCCCGGGACCCCATCTAAACACACCAACAAGTTCCATAATCTAACACGGACTCGCTCGAGGCCTCAAATCACATCAAATAACGTCGACACTATGAATCGCACCATGAATCAAACTCATGAACTTTCAAATCTTCCAACTTCTAAAACTCACGCCGAAACCTATCAAATCACCCCAGAATGACATCATATCTTGCAGGCAAGTCCCAAATGACATAACGGAGCTATTACAACCCTCGAAAATGCATTCCGACCTCAATATCACCAAAGTCAACTCTTGGTCAAACCTTTCAACTTTCCAAAACTTTAATTTTTCCAACTTCCAACGAAATGCTTCAAATTACCCTACGGACGTCCAAATCCAAATACGGATGCACACCTAAGTCCAAAATCACCATACGAAGTTATTGGAATCTTCAAAACACCATTTCGGAGTCATTTTCTTAAAGCATAACTCCCGTCAACTCTTACCGCTTAAGTTTCTAAAATAGAATCTTTCTTCCAAATTAACTTCGAATCATTCGATAACTGAACTCGGCCACTCCTGTAGGTCAGAACACATAACATGAATCTGCTCAAGACCTTAAGACGCCAAACGGGATGTAAATTCTCAAAACGGCCGACTAGGTCGTTACATCCTCCCCCTTTTAAACAAACGTTCATCCTCGAACGTGCCAAGAATCATCTACAAGCCATCAAATCACTGAATGCATCCATCCTACATATACCCATAGGTGACCCCACGTCACTGCAATCTATATAATCCTGACGTCACCACCTCAACTGACATTTATCCTTTCCACCAAACCAATAAGCCTTAGAACTAGAATTTTCACCATTTGTCCATCTCTTAAAGTCCCGATTCCTATATCCACACCCGGTATCAGCCTCAACCAGCCGTAACAACTTATGCATACACCCACAAAGTACAACCACATAACGTGATACATCACACATAGGCCCATAATAACATTTGTGATCACAATAACTATCTGTAATCAAATTCTGCACTGACAATTAGCCTTATATCCATTAAAACCCTATTTCAAACCTCCACAATATTAACAACGATGCAAGAAACATGAAGACCTCATAACTATTCACCTGAATCAACAAGTCATATCTAACACTACCGGGCACACACTACGCAAGCTAAAACTTAATAAGCACATCACAAAAATGACTGAATATGTAAGGAGAAACACATAAGAGAAATATCAAACAAGCTCGACATAAACAACTCCCTATCTTACCATTCTACGAATCAATTTACTAGGAAGAATCAAGGTATATGAACAAATCACAAGGATCTCATCCTGATACAACTTCCATAACTGCACGTAGTCTGGTTCAAACACATCAAATCACATAAAACTGTGGGGTCTCACCCTCAACTCTGAATCACAAGTAGAATACACATCATAACAACTGAAACCTTCCACTAATTCAACTCCGCCAAAAAAATCACAACACTTACTGAACTCTGATTCCGGTAGAGCATCTAAATCACAAGCCGTAACCAAATTACTTAGAAATCACATCAAAACCTACCGTAATGGACAATCGGAATTCACTTCTAGTCCCGTAACTCTCAATAATAAATAAAAAATAAAATGATAGACACGGGCTACCACTTATAGAATCTTCCAATAGGGGCAAACATATAAGCAGAATACTAAATCACAAAACTCACCCACATGTGAAGCAAAATAGGAGTGGCCTGATATGATGCGAATGGTGATCCTCTATAACAAATCAAAATCATACATGCATGACATCATCTGGTGCAGTGGCTTGATACCTACTATAGGAATCACATCAACGGATCGGGTCTCCCCCTTTTGGGCACCCTCTACCTTCTTTAATAACCTGTTGTCACACATTTGTCTGGAGTTTGGGATAATCTCTCACCATATAGCTTGTATCTCCACACTCGAAGCAAACTCTCGGCTAATGTTGTTGTGGAAACTGTACGATACTGGTACTCTAAGACCTATAAGCACATGAAATACCGTACGAAGCCTTAAGTGCAAACTAAATTGGTTGGCCCACAAAACCTCTACCATGTCGTACCTTGCCTCCAAAATAAGGACCAGTTGATTTCTCCGGTCTGCAAGGCCTCTTAGTCTCCATGTTCTCTCTCTCCTGACCTCGCCTGCCCTCTCTCTCTTGGCCCCACATGTCCTCTCTCTCCTGGTCCAACATACCCTCTAATTAGTGAGCGATCTCTACCACCTACTGAAATGAAAAATCTAACTCCAACTCCCGAGCCATGCTAAATCGAATATCATGTTTGAGCCCCTTAATGAATCTACAAACATGCTCTCTAACTGTAGCAACCAAAGCAGGTGCATGTCTGGCCAAATCACTGAATCTAACGGCATGCTCTAACACTCACATAGTGCCCGGGTGCAGCTGCTCAAACTCTGCGTGCCATGCATCCCGAAGGGACTAAGGAACAAAATCTCTCAAGAACATCTCTAAAAACTGAATCCATGAAAGTGAAGCTGCATTTGTCGGGTTGCCCAGCGCATATGCTCGCCACCACTAATAAGCCACTCCCTAAGGTGAAACGTATTAAAAGCAACCCTACTCGTCTCCACAATACCCATAGTGCAGAGTATGCGGTGGCACTCCTCTAGAAAACCCTGTGCACCCTCTAAAGCCAGACCACTGAAAGTAGGAGGGTCATACTTCTTAAACTTTGCAAGTCTAAGTTGTTCTTCCTCAAATATTGTTGCCCCAGCCACAGGCTGAACTGGAACCACAGGCTACGTCGCCATGACACCTGCAACCTGACTAACGGGAAATCGTTGCTCTAGAGTACGGGCGGCGGGAGTTTGAGCTCCTCCCCTGATCTGTGAAGTAGCTGAGGCAAGTGGAATCAATACCGCTTGAGACAATATACCAAACATGCTCAGAAATTGCGCTAAAGTCTCATGAATTCTGGGGATAACAGTAGGTGCCTCCGGTACCTATCCCCTAGCTGGAGCTACTTGCGGCTCCTCAACTGCTGCTCTAGTAGGTGCCCTAGCTGCGGCACGTGCCCCTCTTCAGCCTCTTCCCCTGCCTCTAACGACACCTGCTCCGGGGGCAGCGTTATTAGTAACTCCAGCTCGTGTCCTCACCATTTGTGCGAGAATAAAATGATAAAAGCTCAAACTTCGAGAACAATAAACTCACACGATATGAATGAAGGAAGTGAAACTATCCTAATAGTCCCGTAGCCACTCGAATATAAGTACAGATATCTCTGTACCAATCCGTAGGACTCTACTAAACTCACTTATGACTCGTAGCACCTATGAACCTAGAGCTCTGATACCAACTTGTCACAACCCAAATCCCCCTCCGTAGGAGATCGTGATGATACCTAGTCTTAAGGACTAGGTAAACCTAACATTCACTAAAATAATAACAGTATTAAATAACGACTGACAAATGCAAATTAGAAATCTTTATACAAGATTTACAATCCTAAAATCGGTAGTATAAGTCATAAGTTCTACTGAGTTACTAGGAGGTCTACAAATACAAATGTTTTGAAATAGAGATAAAATAGTGCAAGTACAATATTAGAAGGTGAATCTGAAGACCGCAAACGCAGCAACAGGTTTACCTTGAGTCTCCACAGCAAAATCTGTATAGCTAGCTAGCGATCGACTGACTCCGAAATACCTGGATCTGCACAAAAATGTGCAAAAGCGTAGTATGAGTACACCACAATGGTACCCAGTAAGTATCAAGACTAACCTTAGTGGAGTAGTGATAAGGGACAGTCAAGACACCTATTGTACTAGATAACCTGAACAAGTATAAGTGGAGAACAACCAGAGTATGATATCTCTACAAAACTACGCATAATGACAATAATGATACAATGCTTACAATGAGAAACAGAAGCAACAATTAGCGGTAAAACACAACAAGTAATAACACAGTAGGGTAAGCTGATCGCAGTCTAAATCCGATGAAAACAGACAAAGGAGGGACAAGTAGCAACTTGGCAAGAATAACCGCTTTCACACCAGATTTATCCAATAATCTCCCCGAGGTAAAATACCTCAAAATACTCACAAGGTCTCACTTTGTAAACCCTAAACACTTGGTATCTTGTGCCCTCATTTCAACTAGTAATTGCACGGACGACGCACGTGCTAATAGAACCCTTCTCACATAGGAGGCAAATAGGGGAAGGAGTATAGAAATGATCAATAACATCAGGATTCATCTTCTTAAACCGACAGAGGGTGACTAACCACATGTATACTTGTGCAAGTGTTCCATGATATCACTATCTTGTACCATCTGGAAAGGCCAATGTAGTGGCCGACGCTTTGAGTAGGAAGGCGGTGAGTATAAGTAGCCTTGCATTTATTATTGTTGGGGAGAGACCTCTTGTAGTTGATGTTCAGGCCTTGGACAATCGGTTTGTGAGGTTGGATATTTCGGAGCCCAATTGGGTCTTAGCTTGTGTGGTTTCTCGGTCTTCCTTGTTTGATTGCACCAGAGAGCGTCAATATAATGATCCTCATTTGCTTGTCCTTAAGGACATGGTTCAGCACGACGATGCCAGAGATGTGACTATTGGTGATGACGGAGTATTAAGGATGCAGGGCCGGATATGCGTGCCCAATGTAGGTGGGCTTCGGGAGTTGATTCTGGATGAGGTCCATAGCTCGCGATATTCCATCCATCCGGGTGCCACGAAGATGTATCAGGATTTGAGGTAGCATTATTGGTGGAGAAGAATGAAGAAGGATATTGTAGGATTTGTAGCTCGGTGTCTCAATTGTCAGTAGGTGAAATATGAGCATCAGAGACCGGGTGGTTTGCTTCAGTAGATAGATATTCCAGAGTGGAAGTGGGAGCAGATCACCATGGACTTTGTAGTTGGACTCCCACGGACTTTGAAGAAGTTCGATGCTACTTGAGTGATTGTGGATCAGCTAACCAAGTCCGCGCACTTCATTCCCGTGTGTACTACTTATTCTTCAGAGCGGTTAGCATAGATCTATATCCGAGAGATTGTTCGCTTGCATGGTGTCCTAGTTTCCATTATTTTTAGATAGAGGTACTCAGTTCACTTTGCATTTCTGGAGGGCCGTTCAGTGAGAGTTGGGTACTCAGGTTGAGTTAAGCACATCTTTTCACCCTCAGACAAACGAGCAGTCCGAGCGCACTATTCAGATATTGGAGGACATGTTGCGCGCTTGTATCATTGATTTTGGAGGGTCATGGGATCATTTTCTACCGCTTGCGGAGTTTGCTTATAACAACAGTCATCAGTCGAGTATTCAAATAGCTCCATATGAGGCTTTATATGGGAGACAGTGTAGATCTCTAGTTGGTTGGTTTGAGCCGGGTGAGGCTAGGCTTTTGGGTACAGACTTAGTGCATGATGTTTTGGACAAGGTGAAGGTAATTCAGGAGCGGCTTCGTATGGTGCAGTCCAGACAAAAGAGTTATGCTAACAGGAAGGTCCGTGATGTGTCTTACATGGTTGAGGAGAAGGTTCTACTGAAGGTTTCATTCATGAAGGGTGTTATAAGATTTGGAAAGAAGGGTAAATTGAGTCCTCGGTTCATTGGGCCTTTTGAGGTGCTTCGGAGGATTGGGGAGGTGGTTTATGAGCTTGTTTTGCCACCCAGCTTATCGAGTGTGCATCCGGTATTTCATGTTTCTATGCTCCGAAAGTATACTGGTGATCCGTCCCATGTTTTGGATTTCACCTCGATTCAGTTGGACAGTGATTTGGCTTATGATGTGGAGTCAGTGACTATTTTGGAGCCGCAGGTCCGAAAGTTGAGATCAAAGGATATAACTTCAGTGAAAGTGCAGTGGAGAAGTCGTCCTGGGGAGGAGGCTACTTGGGAGACCGAGCGAGAGATGCAGAGCAGATATCCTCACCTATTTGAGGATTTAGGTATGTTTCTTGACCCGTTTGAGGACGAGCGTTTGTTTAAGAGGGGGAGGATTTAACGACCCGACCGGTCATTTCATAAGTTACCGCTTTGTTTCCCCCCATTTATGCTTCTTTATGTGTTGTTCAGCTTCATTTCATCTTGTCGCATTGGTTGGTTCGGGTTCGGAGTAGATTTGGAGTGATATGAGACACTTAGTCCCTCAAATTGGCCATTTAGTTGGATAAGTCAATCAGAAGTTGACTTGTGAGTAAACGATCTCGAAATTTGATTTTTGCGATTCAGATAGCTTCATTAGGTGGTTTGGCACTTATGAGTGTCACGATCTGGATTTCCCACCATCGGGTGTCGTGATGGCGCCTACTATCGGAGCTAGGCAAGCCAAATATGTAAAACACCTTTCCTGCTTTCTTTCAAACAATAAATAAACGAGACAAAATCTAAGCGGAAGACTTTAAATCTAAAGCGACTGAAAACCAAAAGTGCGGAAGTTTGAACCAAAATGCTACCCAGAGTCTGGTGTCACTAGCTCACGGACTACTACAGAATACTACAATCAATGTCTGAAGGGAAAATACATCATGTTTGTCTGATACAAGATAAACAAACAAAAAAAACATGGAAAGGGACTTCGGCCTGCGAACGCCAGCTAGGCTACCTCGAGAGTCCCTGGACTGAAGATAGCTCCCAGAAGTCCGACTGTTGCGGTCCATAAGTTGCTCCCTGATCTGTGCACCAAAAATGTACAGAGTGTAGCATCAGCACAACCGACCCCATATGCTGGTAAGTGCCTGGCCTAACCCCGGCGAAGTAGTGACGAGGCTAGACAGTACCTACCATAATTAACCTGTACAGATGTATATACAACAAGTGCAAGAAAACAATAACAAGATAATACAAAGTAAAACTGGGAGGGGACATGCTATCGAGGAGTAACAGATAAAAATGAAATATCGAAAATAAATAGAAGAAACTCCGGTTTCCATGATATATATATATATATAGTGGACGGCGTGCCACACGATCCCATAATATCATATATAAGTGGACGGCGTGCCACACGATCCCATAATATCATATATAAGTGGACGGCGTGCCACACGATCCCATAATATCATATATAAGTGGACGACGTGCCACACGATCCCATAATATCATATATAAGTGGACGGCGTGCCACACGATCCCATAATATCATATATAAGTGGACGGCGTGCCACACGATCCCAATTATAGTTCATAATATCTGACTTCATATAGTAGACCCCTTCAGGGGAGAATAACAACTCAATACCTTTAACCCGGCAAGGGTACAGCTAACAACCCAAAATATCCCGACAAGGGAGAATATATATATCAGTCTACACATCCCGGCAAGGGAGTATTCACAACACATTCTCCTTTTAAATCATTCTTCCTCAACCGTTCACATTATATGAAACTTATCAAATAAACAAGGAGCTTGTGTCACATTATTCGAATTAAAGCGATCGCACGAGTAAGTCCGTAAGATGTTTTTAAGGTTGTGTGCATGTTTGGTTTGGAGCCCCGAGGGCTCGGGTGAGTTTTGAATGGGGCCCGGGAGGTCTTGGACTTAAGAAAATGCAGGTTCAGGTGTTGCAGACACCAGCGCGGCCGCGGTCATTTCCGCGCGGTCCGCGCTGGAGCCGCGCGGCCGCGATGCATTTTTGTGCGGTCCGCGTGGCTGAGTCTGAGGGCTAGGGTTTCAGGTTAGCCAGCGCGGCCGCGCACCAAAACAGTGCGGTCCGCGCTGGAAGGGTTCAGAGAAGCCCCACTTTTCTCCCACTCGGCGCGGCCGCAACACATTTTTGTGCGGTCCGCGCCAGGTCCTCAGAAAGGTATACAAGTTCGGAAAATCTCAGTCCATTTTCACTTTTCAAAAACCCAAAACCTAAGAGGCGATTTTCCAAACAACTTTTTTTCTCCAAAACGATTGGTAAGTGATTTCTAATTAATTTTGTTTATTCCTTAACATCTTTTAACATAATTTTAACTTCAAATCAAAGATTTTCATGGGGAAAATTGGGTGTTTTGGATAGAACCTAGGTTTTCTACAAATTGAGAAGTTGGACCTCAATTTGGGGTCCGATTTAAAAACAAATCATCTATTGGGATTCATGGGGGAATGGGTAATCGGGTTTTGGTCCGAACCTCGAGTTTCGACCACGTGGGTCCGGGGTATTTTTGACCTTTTTGGGAAAAACCTTGAAAATCTATTTTCATGCATTGGGGATGATTCATTTAGTAATTATTAATGTGATTAAGTAACTTATGACTAGATTCGAGCGGATTGGTGGTAGAATCAAGAGGTAAAGCTATACTAGAAGCGTGAGTTGAGTTTGGAGCATTCGAGGTAAGTGTTTGTTCTAACTTTGGCTTGATTATTCGAATTAAAAGCAATCAAGACTCACGGTCATGCTAGACTCCGGTGCATAGATAACCGTCACCATGCCTATACACCGTACTCCACATTAGCAAGTAGCAAATATCATCCTAATCCTATTCCCTCAAGCCAAAGTTAGAACAAACACTTACCTCGAATGCTCCAAACTCAACTCACGCTTCTAGTATAGCTTTACCTCTTGATTCCACCACCAATCCGCTCGAATCTAGTCATAAGTTACTTAATCACATTAATAATTACTAAATGAATCATCCCCAATGCATGAAAATAGATTTTTCAAGGTTTTTCCCAAAAAGGTCAAAAATACCCCCAGACCCACGTGGTCGAAACTCGAGGTTCGGACCAAAATCCGGTTCCCCATTCCCCCATGAATCCCAATAGATGATTTGTTTTTAAATCGGACCCCAAATTGAGGTCCAACTTCTCAATTTGTAAAAAACCTAGGTTCTACCCAAAACACCCAATTTTCCCCATGAAAATCTTTGATTTGAAGTTGAAATTATGTTAAAAGATGTTAAGGAATAAAGATATTAAGTTAGAAATCACTTACCAATTTTGGAGAAAAAAAGTTGTTTGGAAAATCGCCTCTTAGAATTTGGGTTTTTGAAAAGTGAAAATGGACTGAGATTTTCCGAACTTGTATACCTTTCGAGGACCTGGCGCGGACCGCACAAAAATGTGTTACGGCCGCGCCAAGTGGGAGAAAAGTGGGGCTTCTCTGAACCCTTCCAGCGCGGACCGCACTGTTTTGGTGCGCGGCCGCGCTGGCTAACCTGAAACCCTAGCCCTCAGACTCAGCCACGCGGACCGCACAAAAATGCATCGCGGCCGCGCGGCTCCAGCGCGGACCGCGCGGAAATGACCGCGGCCGCGCTGGTGTCTGCAACACCCGAACCTGCATTTTATTAAGTCCAAGACCTCCCGGGCCCCATTCAAAACTCACCCGAGCCCTCGGGGCTCCAAACCAAACATGCACACAACCTTAAAAACATCTTACGGACTTACTCGTGCGATCAAATCGCCAAAATAACATCATATACATAGGATCAAGCCTCAAACACATGATTTTCTTTCTTCAACTTTCATAACTCAAACTCTCCATTTTTAGTCCGAAACACGTCATATGACGTCCGTTTTTAGCCAAACTTTACAGATAGTGCTTAACACATATTTAAGACTTGTACCGGGCGTCGGAACCAAAATACGAGCCCGATACCTATATTTTCTAACTCCTTTTCATTTCAAATTTTCATATCAAATTTCAGAAAAATAATTTCTTTCAAAAATTCATTTCTTGGGCTTAGGACCTCAGAATTGATTCCGGGCACACGCCCAAGTCCCATATTTTTCTACGAACCCTCCAGGACCGTCGAATCACAGGTCCGGGTCCGTTTACCCAAAATGTTGACCGTAGTCAACATTATGCATATTAATACCAAAATTCATCAAATGTTTCACATAATTCACATATTCTAACATAAAAACTTTCCGGCTACGCGCCCGAACTACGCACGCCAATCGAGGCAACTAAAAGCGAGGTTTTCAAGGCCTCGGGAGCATGGAACAAGGAAGAATTACGGTGATGACCCCTTGGGTCGTCACATTCTCCACCTCTAAAACAACCGTTCGTCCTCGAACGGACAAAGGAAAGAAGTACCTGAGTCGGGAAATAAATGAGGATAACGGCTCCGCATATCGGACTCGGACTCCCAGGTCGATGCCTCAGGAGGATGACCTCTCCACTGAACACGCACCGAAGGAAAACTCTTCGACCTTAACTGTCGAACTTGCCGATCTAGAATAGCCACCGGCTCCTCCTCATATGACAGATCCTTGTCCAATTGGACAGTGCTGAAATCCAACACGTGCGATGGATCTCCGCGATACATCCGGAGCATAGATACATGAAACACGGGATGCACAGCTGACAAGCTAGGTGGCAAGGCAAGTCTATAAGCCACCTCTCCCACACGATCAAGAATCTCAAATGGACCGATGAACCTAGGGCTGAGCTTGCCCTTCTTCCCAAATCTCATCACGCCCTTCATAGGCGATACACGGAGCAATACCCGCTCACCGACCATGAAAGCAACATCTCTGACCTTGCGGTCTGCATAACTCTTCTGTCTGGACTGAGCTGTACGAAGTCTATCCTAAATAATCCTGACCTTGTCCAAGGCCTCCTGAACCAGATCCGTACCCAATAATCGAGCATCTCCCGGCTCAAACCATCCAACTGGAGACCGACATCGCCTACCATACAACGCCTCATACGGAGCCATCTGAATGCTGGACTGGTAGCTGTTGTTGTAGGCGAACTCTGCTAAAGGCAAAAACTGGTCCCACGAGCCTCCAAAATCAATGACACAGGCTCGGAGCATGTCCTCAAGAATCTGAATAGTCCTCTCGGACTGACCGTCCGTCTGGGGATGAAATGCTGTACTCAACTCAACCTGGGTGCCCAACTCTCGCTGAACTGCTCTCCAGAAATGCGAGGTAAACTGCGTACCCCGATCCGAAATGATAGATAGCGGCACCCCATGAAGGCGAACAATCTCCCTGATATAAATCTCGGCTAACCTTTCGGACGAATAGGTGGCTGCAACAGGAACAAAATGCGCTGACTTGGTCAGCCTATCAACAATGACCCAAACTGCATCAAACTTTTTCCGAGTCATCGGGAGTCTAGTAACGAAATCCATCGTAATCCTCACCCACTTCCACTCGTGAAGTGCAATCCTCTGAAATAGACCATCGGGTCTTTGATGCTCGTACTTAACCTGCTGACAATTCAAACACCGAGCCACGTGCGCAATGATGTCTTTCTTCATCTTACGCCACCAATAGTGCTGCCTCAGATCCTGATACATCTTCGCGGCGCCCAGGTGAATAGAATATCGAGAACTGTGAGCCTCCGCTAAGATCAACTCTCGAATCCCATCAACATTGGGCACACAAACTCGCCCCTGCAATCTCAATACACCATCATCATCTAAGGTTACTTTATTGGCACCTCCACGCTGCACCGTGTCTCTCAAGACACACAAATGGGGATCCTCAAACTGCCGCTCGCGGATATGCTATAATAGTGAGGAACGAGCAACCGTGCAAGCTAACACTCTTCTAGGCTCAGAAATATCCAACCTCACAAGACGATTGGCCAAGGCCTGAACATCCAAAGCAAGCGATCTCTGGCTGACTGGAATATAAGCAATACTACCCATGCTGGCGGACTTCCTGCTCAATGCATCGGCCACCACATTGGCCTTCCCCGGCTGGTATAAGATAGTAACATCATAATCCTTTAGCAACTCTAACCACCTCATCTGCCTCAAATTCAACTCTTTCTGCTTGAACAGATACTGAAGACTCTTGTGATCAGTGTAAACCTCACACGTCACGCCATATAAGTAATGCCTCCAGATCTTCAGGGCATGAACAATGGCTGCCAACCCGAGATCATGAACCGGATAATTCTTCTCGTGGATATTCCACTGCCTCGAAGCATAAGCAATGACCTTGCCTTCCTGCATCAACACTGCACCAAGCCCAATACGAGATGCATCACAATAGATCGTATATGGCCCTGAACCTGTGGGCAGAACCAATACCGGTGCCGTAGTCAGAGCCGTCTTGAGCTTCTGGAAGCTCGCCTCACACTCGTCCGACCACCTGAACTGGGTACCCTTCTGGGTCAATCTGGTCATAGGGGCTGCAATGGATGAAAACCCCTCCACGAACCGACAGTAGTAACCTGCTAACCCTAGGAAACTCCGAATATCCGTAGCTGAAGCTGGTCGAGGCCAGTTCTTGACTACCTTTATCTTCTTCGGGTCTACCTGAATACCTGCTGCTGATACGACATGACCCAGGAATGCGACCGAACTCAACCAAAACTCGCACTTTGAGAACTTAGCATACAACTGACTATCCTTTAGGGTCTGAAGGACCACTCTGAGGTGCTGCTCATGCTCCTCCTGACTGCGGGAGTATATAAGAATATCGTCAATGAAGACTATCACGAACAAGTCCAAATAAGGTCTGAACACTCGGTTCATCAACTCCATGAACGCTGCTGGGGCATTAGTCAATCCAAATGACATGACCAAAAACTCATAGTGCCCATACCGAGTGCGAAATGTTGTCTTAGGGACATGAGACGCCCTAATCCTTAGCTGGTGGTAGCCAGATCTCAAATCTATCTTTGAAAACACTCTCGCACCCTGAAGCTGGTCAAATAAATCGTCGATCCTCGGCAGTGGATACTTATTCTTAATTGTAACCTTGTTCAATTGCCGGTAATCGATGCACATTCTCATCGAACCATCCTTTTTCTTAACAAACAACATCGGCGCACCCCAAGGCGAAACACTGGGTCTAATGAAACCTTTCTCAAGCAAATCCTGCAGCTGTTTCTTTAACTCTTTCAACTCCGGCGGGGCCATACGATATGGCGGGATAGAAATGGGCTGAGTGCCCGGGGCCAAATCAATACAAAAGTCGATATCCCTGTCGGGCGGCATACCCGGCAAGTCTGAAGGGAAAACCTTAGGAAACTCCCGAACAACGGGCACATAATCGCACGACAAGAATGAACAAGGTGAAGTTTTCCTAACTCAGTAGCCTCTGTGGGATAAATACAGACGTCTCCGTACCGATCCCTCAGACTCTACTGAGCTTGTCCGTGAGTTGTGAGACCTGAGTAACCTAGTGCTCTGATACCAACTTGTCATGACCATGAGCGTGATTGGAAGGTATTTTGGAGGTCCGTGGTAGATTTAGGCTTGAATTGGCGAAAATGAAATTTTGGCGTTTTCCGGTTGGTTGTGAAAATTTGGATATCGGGGTCGGAATGGAATTCCAGAATTGGAGTAGGTCCGTTGTGTTATTGGTGACATGTGTGCAAAATTTCAGGTCATTCGGACGAGGTTTGATATCCTTTTGATCAAATTCGGAATTCGGAAGTTTTGGAATCCTTAGGCTTAAATCCGAGGGTGATTTGGTGTTTTGGAATTGTTTTAAGTGTTCCGAGGGTTGGTATGAGTTTGAATGGTGATAAGTGACTTGTTGGCGTATTTGGTTGAGGTCCCGAGGGCCTCGGGATGGTTTTGGATGGTTGTCGAAAAGTTGGACTTAGAGTTGTGCTACAGAAAATTTGCTGCTTCTGTTGTTTCCGCACCTACGGAGTGGGGACCGCAGGTGTGTGGGGGCAGCCGCAGGAGCGGAAGATTTGCCGCACTTGCGAGCCCGCAGGTGAGAATCCTAGGGTGCAGGTGCGGGTGTTTGGCCCTTAAGTGAAAAATCGCAGGTGCGTCTATTTTGTCGCAGAAACAGTCCGCAGATGTAGGAAATGGACCGTTGTTGCGAGATCGCTGGGCAGAAGGTATAAAAAGGTCCTCTTCGCAAATTTGTGCTAAGTTCTCCATTTTTGAAGACGGGAAGTGAGCTAGAGCAATGATTTTTCAAGGGAAATTGAAGGTTATCAGTTGGGTAAGCCACTTAAGCTTCATTACTTGTGTTTATGACCATTTTTCTATTGTTTAATCATGGTATTAGTGGAAATTAGGGAAGAAAATTGGGGGGATTAGGGCTTGAAATTTGAGAGCTTTGAGTGGGGATTTGAGGGACCATTTGAGGTCCGATTTCGATGCTTTTGGTATGAATAGAGTCGTGGGAGGATAAGTATTCTATTAATGTGATTTTTATTGGATTCCGAGATGTGGGAACAGGGGTCAGGTTTGACCAATTTCGGGATTCTTGATGTAATTTGATTATTTTCGCATGAGCTTCGTTTCCTTAGCATATATTGATATTATGATTCTGATTTTGGATAGATTCGACGCGAGTTGAGGTCAAGTCAAGAGGCAAGGGAATTGCGGAGTAAGATTTCATTCAGTTTGAGGTAGGTAACGATTGTAAATCTAGACATGAGGGTATGAAACCCCGGAATTCCATACTGTTTTGATAAATGAGGTGACACACATGCTAGGTGATGGGCGTGTAGGTGTGCACCAGTAGGGATTGTGACTTGGTCCGTCCCATGGTGACTGTATAGTTGCATATTTGATATATTGTATATGATATCCATGTGTTTTAGAAATGAAATTGTTAATTTGGGCTGAATGCCATGTTTGGAGCCCCGTGCCGAACTGTTTAGACCCTTAGGGGTATTTTACTACTTTCCTCACGCTGTTTTGATTTGAAAGCATATCCTCAGTCATGTTTTACTTGTTTATTGTTAATCCGGTTCCATTTCTCCACTTTTTAATATATGAAAATCGTTTGGGTTGAGTTTCCTTGATTTTTCACTGAAATGTCGGAGTGGCCATGATGTTAATGACTGAGAGAGGTTGAGGACCTAATGGTGAGGATTATATATATATATATATATATATATATAATGGATCGGGCTGTATGCCGCAGCGATATTTATATATATATGGATCAGGCTGCACGTCGTAGCGATATATATACTGGATCGGGCTGCACGCCGTAATGATATATATATTGGATCGGGCTTCACGCCGCAACGATATGATGCTTGGGTTGTAGGAGCCCCTCCGGAGTCTGTACACCCCCAATGAACGTAGTCGACAATATATTATGGATCGAGCTGCACGCCACAACGGTTATTATTATGAGATATCTATTGAGTTGGAGCGATGAGTGTGAGTACTGATTGACGAGAGCTGAGTCACGAGTGACTGAAAGGCTTGCCCGAGAGGCTATATTTATGAGTGATACTTTGCCCGAGGGTCTTGTTTGTGAGATTTTCTGTTTTCACTCTTCTTTTATATTGAGCCTCTATTAAAAAAAGTTGAATAAATGTTTTAAAGGATTTTAATTGAAACTGGAGTTTTACGAGAAGATTGGTTATTGAACTACAGATTTTTGACTTGATATTCCTGTTGAGGTTTTCTTGATAAGTATGCAAATGGTTTAAAATGCTCGTCACTACACTCACACTTTATTTACTTTAGTTACTTACTAAGTTGGCGTAGTCATGTTACTCCCTGCACCTTGTGTGCAGATTCATGTGCCCAAGAATCAGAGTGAGATCTTCCAGCACTCTTAGAGTCTTATCCGGAGATCGCAAGGTAGTTGCACGACATTTACAACCCTGCCTTCCTCCTTCCTATCCTAATATTTTATATATTTTAGACTTGTTTCGTATTGAGCAGACAGTGTTGAGTTATATGTAATGGCTCATGACTAGTGACACCAGATTTGACCTGTGGGTTGATGTATTTTCGAACTTATTCCGCGTATTTCTTTAATATTTTAAAAATCAAAGCTTTGAGACTTAATCTGTTTAGAAAAGTGAATTTATAAATGATCTCCGTATTGTTCGTGTTGTTTCTGGCTGGCCTAGTACTGTGATAGGCGCCATCATGGCCGAGGTATTTGGTCGTGACAATTCATATACAAGGTCATTTAGCAAATCTATTTGAAAACAAGAAGATGATGGCTCGTCCTCAGGAAATTTCATTATTTTGTGCATATAAAAAATTACTCTTTCTTCATCAACGCGCAATATTAATTGTCCTTGATGGACATCAATGATTGCTCTTCCGTTGCGAGAAATGGTTTACCCAAAATTAATGGTACCTCGGTGTTTTCTTCCATTTCAAGTACTATAAAATCTACAGGGAAAATAAATTTGTCAACTCGAACAAGAACATTTTCAATGATTCCTTTCGCGTTTTTAGTACTTTGATCAGCCAATTGAAGAGACACACCAGTGTCTTTTATTTCACCAAGTTCTAATTTTCTGAAAATTGAAAAAGGCATTACATTTATTGAAGCACCTGAATCACATAATGCCTTTTCAAAATGAGCACCTCCCATAGTACAAGGAATTGTAAAACTGCATGGATCACCAAGTTTCGGTGGAAACTTGTTTTGAAGTATAGCGCTACATTTCTCTGTAAGCTTAACTACTAAAACCACTTCTAATTTTCTTTTACTTGATGAAATTTCTTTAAGAAATTTAGTATATGAGGGCATCTGCGTTAAAGCATCTGTGAAAGGTATGTTAATATAAAGTTGTTTCAAAATTTCTAGAAATTTTGAAAATTGTTTGTGAAGTTTTTCTCTTTTCAACTTTTGGGGAAAAGGGAGGGGTACAGAGTGAGGATTTGTTACTAATTCATTTTCTTGTACCTTTTTCCCTTTGTCTTTTTGTTCTTTTAAAAGTTCAGAGTTTCTTTTATTCTTACCTTCATTTACCTGTTCCATTTCTCGTGGATTTCCTTGTCTATCTGCATATGGATCATCAAAAGTTTTACCTGATCGCAGAGAGATGGCTTTGAGGTGTTCCTTTGGATTTTTCTCAGTGTTGCTTGGTAGAGCATCGTCTATTTGTCCAGACATGAGGGTTGCTAATTGGCTTATCTGGATTTCCAAATTTTTGATTGCTGGATTTTGACTTTCAACCTTCTCATCAGTAGCCTTAATGAACTTGTATATCATGTCTTCATGGCTTTGCTGATGAGCTTTTTGGGGCTGTTGTTGATATTACTGAAAGTCTTATTTCCCTCTATTTTGATTTTGAAAACCAGGTAGTCCTTGCACCTGCTGCTTTTGATTGAAAAATCTTTGAGGGTTTTCAGCACCATTTGGGTTACTCCATAAATCCTGGATGTTTTTGTACATTGGGAATACCGAATGGGTAACTGACTCTATAACCAATTACATTTACTTGTTCTTTATTTTGTGTTGAAGTTTGACACTCATGATTGGGATGATTACCTCCACAGACGTCACATTTATCAAGTTGAGATGATGATTGAGTATTTAATTGAAAAGCCTCAACTTTTTGTGACAATGTAGAAATTTGTTGGGCTAATGAATTCAAGGCTTCAACCTGATTTACTCCTGATGATTTCTTGTTGATCATTCTATCTGAAGGCAATTGAACAACATTTTCTGAAATTTCATTAAGCAATTGCATGGCTTCTGCAGTGATTTTTCCCATTATAGATCCTTCTAATGCTGCATCAATCACATTTCTACAGAGGGTTTAAGACCATGATAAAAAATATATAACATATTAGGATCTTGGATACTATGATGTGGGCATTTTCTTAACATTACTTTTAATCTTTCCCATGCTTGGTATACAGATTCCGTATTTGTCTATATAAAATTATTAATTTCTTGCTTCATTTTAAAAGTCTTTGTAGGTGAAAAATATTTATTAAGGAATTTTAAGGTCATTTGGTCCCATGTAGTAATAGAACCTCTTGGTAAGCTTCGTAACCATATTTTGGCTTCACCTTTTAATGAAAAAGGAAAAAGACGCAACCTGATAGCGTCTGTTGTGACTCCATTGTACCTACAAGTTTCAACTAATTCAAGAAAATCAATTAGATGGTTGTGAGGATCTTCACTTGAATCACCAGTAAACTGACAAGACTGTTGGATGGTTTGAATCCTGTACGAATTTCAAAGTTATTTGCTGCAATTGGCGGTCTTCTTACACTTGATTCTCCTTCAAAATAATCTGGCCTTGCATAATCTCTAAGTATTCTATCACGTCGTGGTGCCACTTCATCAAACTGTTCTTTTGCTTGATGTGGCGGAAATTGGTTGTTGTTAAGTTCTTCATTCTCCATTTCTTCTTGTGAAGAAATTTGAGGTCGTGAAACCTGCTCTTTTCGCAACAACCGCAAGGATTTTTCAATTTCAGGATCGTATTCAACTAGTTCTCTTGAGGAGGAACGGGTCATACACTTCCTGAAATTGTTGCACAAAAATTAAGATAATAAAATAAAAACTCAAATTAGTAGTAAAATAATTAATCTGTAGTAGACTTTGCCAATCCCTGGCAACGACACCAAAAAATTGACGAGTGTCTAGCGTGTATAAATTTAAACTCGTACTCTGTCAAATAATAGTATAGAAAGATGTCGAACCCACACAGATTGGTTTATCTATTCTACAGACGTTTCTTGTTTTAATTACTATTTGAGAAAATCAGGAAGAGTTGAGTTGTGAATTAGTTAACTAAAAATATATGAATAAAGTGATAGAAAATATTTTATTTTTCACAAATATAATAATAAGGTGTTGGGATCATAACTTCACTTAATATTTCTACTATATAATAGATAAAATTATCCTTCAATTTCTATTTCTCATAAATATATAAATGCCTCTCACGATTACATTTATATTTTATTACTTAAGTTGAACAATTAATTGCACTTCTCTCGGTTATACAAATTAATCGTTAAAATAGTAATATTAAAGACCCAGAAATATATGCTTGAACTGAAACATGTTCCCATTTTTTAGTAGGTCCATTTCGGTTACCCTACTTATTATAACTGATTCCTACAATATTCGCCTCTTACGATTACAAATAAGTATAGAATCAATTTTAACATATAAGAGCTAGATGTTATTAAATAAAACTTAACATCTATCAATAACAAAATTTACTATATTGCTTCTTCCGCCTCTTTCGATTACAAAATTAATAATAAGTTAATATGTAGTACGAAATAGATAGATGTTAACAAATTAAATAACACCTAACTATAAAACAGATAAAATTTAAATGAAAAGCTTCAGCTCAAGCACATGAAATTGAAGGATAATATCTACTATTATATAGAAATATTAAGATTCTCCATTTTCCCAACACAAGAAAAGTTACTCCATATTGAAATTATTAGTGACAACGGAAATATTCTTACCCATTAAATAAGAAAATAGAAGGAAATATTCAAAAAGAATAATTTCCCTATTTAATTAAAAATAGGAACTAGAGTAATTTCCTACCCTAGATAATTAAAGAAATTGATATTAAAAAAAATCTTATAATTAGAAAGTAATGTATGATATAGTTTCTGCTCCTCCGTCATATCCTTTAAACTAGCTCCAAGTTCCCATTTTATAGGTGCACTTGAAAGCTTTTGGAAACGTGATTTTACATCACGTTTTCTTCGGATTTGCATAACTTTGGTTTCCTTTCCTTGCAATTAGTCTTCACGGGCTTACAAGGCAAATTTGAGTCACGTTTCAAGCTTCTGATTTCTTTTCTATATTTTTCTTTTTCTTTTCTTCTTGATTTATTTATTTTCTCTTACTTATTTATGGTATTTCTTGCAAATAAAATATAAATATTAGTATTTAAATTAAACGTGATACTTATATATGCATGATATTTTCTTCTTATCAATAACATGAGTCATTAATTCCAAATAAGGATGAGACGACTATGATAGAGGATAACTAACTTCATTTAGGTTTGAGCAACTTACGGAAGCAATACAACAATTTAATTAAGGATAAGCAACAGAAAAGGTAGCAAGGTAATTGAAGATGCAACAACTTCAGTTAAGGCACACGAGAGTCAAATAGGCAATAAAAGTGGAACATGAAGCAATTAATTCCAATTAAAACATGTGGATGTGAAACTAGTAAATGAGGAACTTAACATAACAAACAACTTCATATCTAATGAATATAAGAACCTAAGAGCCCTAGAAGGTCAACTTTCCATAAATAAGCCCGAGCACGTACTTGTCGCCTCGCGTACACGGACTTTACATGATATAATTAGCATAAAAGACTCAAATCCTAAGGGGTAGTTCCCTCACACGAAGTTAGAAAAGATACTTACCTCAAAGAAGATAGACCGTTACTCTAAAATGAACTTCTCGAGTGAAATAACATCCGGACAGCTCAAATCTAGCCAAAATAACTTCGAAGCATAAATAAAACTCATAAGAAACTATTACGGATAATAAAGCTTCAATTTTTATCAAAAACTAAACATCAACCCAAAAGTCGACCCCCGGGCCCGCACCTCGAAACCCGACAAATTTTACAAAATCCGAACACCCATTCCGATACGAGTTCAATTATACCAAAATTATCAAATTCTGATACCAATTTATCCCTCAAATCATCATTTTATACTTTGAAAGTTTTCTTCAAAAATCCCCATTTTTCCTCAACTCAAAACACTAATTTAATGATAAAAATAAGATAGAATCATGAAATATAATAAATTCTAGGTGAAGAACACTTACCCCAATGATTTGCTTGAAAAAACACGAAGAATCGCTCAAAATCGAGCTCTACAACTCCAAAAATGTTAAAAATGACTAACCCTCGGAATAGAGTATTTTTATATTCTGCCTAGTGATTAAACATCGCGATCGCGAAATTTCAACTGCGATCACGAAGAGGAAATGACCACTGTCCAAAAATTAATGCTACGCGATCACGTACAGAAGAGTGCGATCGTGAAGAGGGAAAGCTTATGACACCAAAGGACTGCACTACACGACCGCGAAAGGGAGAATGCGTTCGCGAAAGGGAACCAACTGGGGTTGTGCTACGCGAATGCGTACGGTTAAACGCGAATGCGTTGAAGGGAAATGCACAACCACGCGATCGCGGACAGAGACATGCGAATGCGAAGAACAAATATTATCTGCCTCCAAAAATCACATTACGCGATCGCGGAAGAGCTGGTGCGATCACGATGAAGGAAACCAGCAACCAGTAGAACAACAATCCAAAATCATGGAGAAAAGGTCGTAGCCCATTCAAAACACACCCGAGACCCCGGGCCCTCGTCTTAATACACCAACAAGTTCCGTAACCTATCACGGACTCGCTCGAGGCCTCATATCACATCAAACAACGTCGACACTACGAATCGCACCATGAATCGAGCTCATGAACTTTCAAATCTTCCAACTTCTAAAACTCACGCCGAAACTTAACAAATCAACCCGGAATAACGTCAAATTTTGTAGGCAAGTCCCAAATGACATAACAGAGCTGTTCCAACCCTCAGAATCGCATTCCGACCCCGATATCACCAAAGTCAACTCTTGGTCAAACCTTTCAACCTTCCAAAACTTCAATTTTTCCAACTTCCGCCGAAATGCTTTATATTACCCTACGGACCTCCAAATCCAAATCCAGACGCACGCCTAAGTCCAAAATCACTATACGAAGCTATTGAAATCTTCAAAACACCATTTTGGAGTCATTTTCTCAAAGTCAAAATTCTTGTCAACTCTTACCGCTTAAGCTTCTAAAACAAAATCATTCTTCCAAATTAACTCCGAATCATCCGATAACTGAATTCGGTCACACCCGCAAGTCAGAACACATAATACAAAGCTGCTCAAGACTTTAAGCCATCGAACGGAACGTAAATTCTCAAAACGACTGGTCGGATCGTTATAAGATGTTTGGTTCATTGCACTAGAAATGAGATATACAGGATATAACACAAAACATATTTGATTTACATTAGATAAATTTTATTTGAATTTTAACCCTAAATTTTCAAAGGACTTTGGAAGACGACCATTGAAGAAAGACATCTTTGTCCTTTTACTCCCTCCAGTCCACAATAAGCGACCATTTTACTGTTTTATTTTAGTTCAAAATAAGTGTTCATTTACATAATCAAGAAGTTAATTTTATTTTTTCAAAATTTGCCCTTATTTACATATTCCAATGTGTCAAGATAACAAGTAATTAAGGTTAATTTAGTGAATACATCTTTTTTTTCTCTCCAGGAGTTCGTATTTACTTAATGGGTGTGCCAAAGGTAAAATGATCACTTATTGTGAACCGGAGAGAATAGTATTTTATCTCGAAATTATTGTTCTCGAGATTGTTATCCCATCAAATGCGGGATAGGAAAGGGTTTTGAATCGTGACACATAGAATGAAGGATCTTTTATAAGATTAATAAAACCTATTAGCTAAAAGTGTAGCGGGAACCTACAGTCGTTAAGTTGCAAGTCCAAACCTTTACATTTTCCTTTTCAATCTATATCTTTTTAAGAAAGTTTATACGGCAGACATCAAGCGGTGATAGTGAAGCAAGAATTGAATCTTGCAAGTTGCAGGTAACTGGTGTAAAGTAGCATTGCATATATATATAAATCAATAATAGATAGAGCTAACTGAAAATAAGAAATAATATATACACAAAGAATGAAGGCCGTGAAATGGCAAAATTGTTGTCTACCTAAGGGAAAGAATTAAAAAAATTATATACAATCCGAAGGTGTTGTCACAGTGCCCCTAATCCTCGTGATAAGGTGCTCTGTTCCAGAAAAGAACTCTTCTAAGTTCTAATCATCCAAAAGAAGCTGGCGAATGCTATTCTCAAGTCTCAGCCTAGCCACCACCATTTTTTTCTTTTTCGGGTCTCTCCAGCAGGAAACTCTGTAATAAATTAGCACAAACGGAAACCGTTTAACCAATACTGCATTTTATATCCCTACTGCTACTACTGAAAAAGATGAACCCTCTTAGCCAGGTAAATCCGCTATGTAACTATCTTGTTAAACTTGTCCTGTCAAAGCAAATCCTTAAACTGGAAGTATACCGGTTCAACCTAAATTTCTGGTCCGACAAAACCAGTTAAAAGAATCCTAAAAGATCACTGAATTCTCAGCTAATTGTCTTTATATAGGACTTCCCAGCAGGCACTCCGAGCCACAGTATAGGGAAAAACTAGATGCGAGGCCACTAATTAAGAACAGAAGATATAGCCAATAATTTTTTTTTTAGACAAAACATGATGGTACTTCACAATTAGTTTGAGGAGGAAAGCTCAAAACCTCGACAAACGTGGAAGAGTGGTTTTTCTTTTCTCCAAACCTTGGCAAATGTGGAAGAGTAGTTTTTGGGTTGAGGGTGGTGGAGTCCAAGATAATGGGAGCTTTTCAGAAAATTGTAAACATACATCAGAGACTAATTAGAACATTTCTTTTACTAGGTCAAAAGTATGTTGGATACGAATAAGATGTAAAAACAATATCCGTTCAATAAAAGAGCATGGCGCAGATATTAAATGCATTCTCTACCACAAAAAGGAAAGAATGACAATACTCATTTACCTCCTTGCGGATAGATTGAATTGTAGTGCACTTCAGCCCAAAAGCTCAAAAAAATGACTGCATAAATTAAAAAGACATATTATTCGGTCTTTCTGAGAGAGAGAAAAGAAAGAGAACAAGACATATTCTTCACCGGAGGAAGATAATGTGCTAAATTAGCAGCACTAATGTTATTGGTGCTTCCCTCACACGAAAAAAGAAATTAGAACCGGACAAACTGTTATAGGTTCTGAGAAAGAATGAACAGAAATAGAACAAGAAGGTGTGTTTATCACAAGAGGAAGATAATGTGTTAAATTTTCCTCAGTCTTCAGTGTTATATCCATGTATACTAGAATCCAAGGTCTAGTGTTAATTCCTTCCCATATACAAGTCTAGGAATGGCAATGGGGCGGGGCGGGTTGGAGCTTAACCCGCAAAATTTCAACCCGCCCCGCCCCGCCCCCGCAAATTTTTTTTTCCGCTAAAAAAATACAAGTTTAATATTTCACCTTTTTCAGTTTTTTAAACCCCTCATATGGATCCAAATATTATATTTTTATTTTCAGAGATTATAAATCTGTGCATGCATTTCTAATTAATTACTCTTAGGACATATATTTACATAAATCTTTGTCTTTTAAAATTTCCCTTTTGAACGTACTTATCATAGAGTTAGGCAAATGCTGCGAAAAGGAGTGGACAATAATGTTCTTTGATAATCTGGAGCAATGTGATCAGCAATAACTGAAAAAGAAATTCTTTGATTCTCACAATTTTCATTTCCCACAATCGAGAGATTGAATGAAATAAAGAAATAGAACGAGGGGGCATCACTTGAAAATGGAAACAGGAAAGCTTGAATTGGAGCTTATATACAAAGTCCAAGTTCAGTGCTACGAGGAAACCAGCAACCGCCCCGCCCCGCATTAGTTTTTGAAAAAACAGTTTCAACCCACACCCGCACAAGATCAAACCCACCCCGCCCCGCATAAGATCAAACCCACACCGCCCCGCATAAGATTATCCCCCCCCCCCACCCGCACCGCCCCATTGCCATCCCTTATTACAACACCAATACCCATGTAGATTTCTCCTTCCAGAATTAGTGCTGCTTCTAGCTTCTCTCACTATTTGTCATCTTGTACTTCAGACAGTTGTATTCATGTCACAAAAGGTTTCTCAACTCACAGTACTAAAGGGGATAGCCCCAGCAAGGATCCTCATATTCTGATCTCCCTATCTACTCTGATTCAATTTTCACTTCTTAGACCTGGTCTTTCTCTCCTCCTTTTCATCCTACATCAGCAGCTCTATGCAACAGTGATGAAAGTGAATCGACCTAGAAACTACTGTAGTTGCCAATTTTAGGATCCTACCTTTCTTATAGCTTTCTTTTCTTCTTAAGTATAATAAATCTACCATACAACAAGACTACACACAAGCGCACAAACGAAAAGGAAAGAAGAACGCTAACTTTGATCCCTCTCACCCAAAAAAAAAGGAAAAATAAATAAAGTAAGCTTACTTGGATATCTAAAATGTACAACAGGAAAAAACACTCAATTGATTAAAAAAAACTTACTTCTCTTTGACTTTTGAATTTGTGGAAGAATCTCAATGTAGCAGGTGTCCTTAAATGAAGTAATGACAAATATCTTAACACCATACTGTAATAACATTGGAACAAACGTCAGTCACCAATTGAAAATTTAAAATACACACCTGAATTGAGAGAATAGCAGATCGCCATCATATGACAATAGACAACAAAAGAGAGAGAAAATAGGATTTTCTGTGTTAGGAAAAGAAAGGAAAATGGTTGGCAGGAACCAATCAAAGGTCTCTTTCATTAAGGATGCCAACTCAGGAACTCCTAACCATTGTCTGAGCACTGAGATTCCTTGAAAGAAAATTCATAATCAATCTAAACGAATCAAATGGAAGAGTGGCGACGACCCTGCCTAATCAGCTACTTCTAGCAAAAATTGGGGTTTGGGAGAGCATAAAAGAACATAGCCGTGACATGCATTGTTATCCAGAATAAAGTGAATAATGAGACCCTATAATAGCAACATTTTTATTCTTAACTGCTGTATGGTGCTCTAAGCGGTATACTGCTTGTTTTCCATACAGTAATTATTATAATAGCAAGGATAACAGCTGCTTTCAAGATGCAAATGAATTTAACGGAATTGCTTCTGAATTTAAAAATCTGGAATAACGGTTACTATATCTTTCACAAAAATAGGTAAGAAACCCCAAAGTTTGGTAATAAGGAATAAGATGTATTACATTTTAGAATCATTAAGGAACATCATCTTGATTCTAAAGTAACCAGTCTTTAGTTTTTTGAGAGGTTAGCCCCGTAATCAAAATCCATAGATAATAAGAGTCCCCACGCTTTAGAGGGTTTGTTCATCTTGCCACTATATGTGTTCTTAGCAGTTTTGACATCTGATGCATGGGCCATAGTGTGAATAACTTAATCTCATCCAGAAATCATCAAGAGCCTTAATTTCATCCTCCTTGCACTTGTTTGTGGAATACAGAAAATACCAGTGAATTACCAAATCAACTCCATTTCTTCTGGTTGATACAAGTCCAAAAGAAAACTCTCACAATACATAAAACAAGCTTATGTTTGTTTTTTGTAAATAGTAGTGGATTCTATGCTCTGTACAGGCAGATAAAAATCAAAGGCCACATTGCAAAAGGGATGATAAGCAAATACATTTTGAAATTCCTCAACAAGCACCAAGAAATTCCTAATAACAGATCTTATTAGGATACATTTCTCATTTCTTATGAATTTATAGATAAACTTCTGTGAAAACCTATGATTTGTCGAATTCAAATATTCAAACTATTTGTTTACTTAGCTCGAATAATTAGGTCATAAAAACAGAACTCACAAATTCTTAGTCGAGAGACTACTTCATAAAACAGAAGAGGTCACAGCTAACATTCACATCAAGAAGACCTAAATCCATCAACAAGGTTTTGGTCAATGACTACAAGCCCAAAGTAACTCAAGTTACTGGCAATTCTCTCTCTCTCTCTCTCTCTCTCTCTCTCTCTGTCGGAAAAAATCAAGAAGCCACTAGCAATTTAGTGTAAAATCCAAGGGTTTTACTTTAGAAATCCCGAGAACCTAAGTGCATATTTATGTCGCCACGTAAGCTCTTCATATTATAATATTTCAAAAGAGGATTTATACCGGAATTCCATAAACGTCTCATTCAGACACATCTAAGCCATCAAAGCAGCTGGCATCAAGAACGAAGACTGGTGGAGTAGACTCATTGAATACAAAGTCACTACATTTGATCTAACATATAGGCTGCCTAAAAAATTTCTAAAAAGATATAAACTTTTACTGCCATACTACTCCTGTTCATTGTCTTAATAGGATTCAACATAACAATAGTATTGAGGAACACACTAAGAATGAGATTTATACAACTATTTGATTTCAGAGCTTTGTCCTTCCAGTCCAAAAGAGTTTTCTCCACTTAAAAGATCCATCCTTTAAGAAAGAACTGAAGCCGGTTTAATCCAAACACGGGTGACTAAGCAAGAACCAGACCCCTGTTGAAACATCTAAAATGGAGCTGAAGGCTAGCTGGTAAATAATTCACTTAATGCCCTGCCAAATTACCAATTAAGTTCAACAGACCTCAAAACTACCATAATAGCAAAATTGTGGTGCTCCAATCAATCAACTTGCAAGTAACTATCATTTTTGTCAATATATGCTAGAGTAATTTCTAAACAAAAACAAATCCATTCAACAAATTACTATGGAAACCCAAAACACCAGAACACAAGGAGAGGGCAAGAGGACAATACTGAATCTGCAGCAGCCTGCAAAGTTATATGATCACCCCATTCGCCAGCCCTGTTTAGAAGGAGTACTTAAATAAGAGCGTAATCATTAAAAAGTGGGAAAAAAAGTGTAAGGAGCTTCAGTAATTACTTGCTCATTTTCTTCAAGTATTCATCATAGACCATCGGAACATAACCCTCATACAACTCCCTGCGGAACTTGAGCTAATAATAACAACAATTAGAAGTAATCAATAGTTATGAAGAAGTAAATAGAAGGACACGATCACAATGCATAGTAATGATTTAATGTAACTTTGTCTTAGAAAAGGTATGCATATGTAAATTTTGGGTTGCTTGACTGCCTCTTTGTGCCTATACTTTCCTAGTTTTTTTTTTTTTTTTTGGATGCAGGGAGCAGTCCTTTTGCTGACAGATAACTTTTTCCTTTTTTCTTTATATAGTATTTAAACGAGGTTGAAACTAACAAAAAAATTTGAGAAGAACCTGTTTAACAACTTGTTCCCTCACAAATTTGTGATGCTCAGTACTGCGATATATTTGGTCTGACAATGAGCGGAACTGCAAAAATGTCATAAAGCATTAAGAAGTTAACAAGTGTTACCTCATATATCATATCATGCGTAATAGAGCACAAGATAGGATTTGAAAAAACACGGTTGTGAAGGACCCGTCTCTGATACAACTGAAATGGAGGCAGAAAAAAGCTTTACCTCTTCAATCCCCTAGAATATCCTCTCAGCGGTGAGGATTTAAAAAGTAGATCTCTCAAGTTTACTTCCAAACTAAAGGTGAAACAATCCTTTAACCACCCCCCCCCCCAAAAAAAAAAAAAGAAAAAAAAAGAAAGAACAACACAATCCAGCTAGTAATTCACTAAAGAGTCGCTTGGTTAAAAAACTAGTTATACAGACAATATTAAGCAAAGATTAGTAGTACAAGGAGCAGAAATGCAGGGATAGTATTGTAGGGATTACAGTGCAGGGATTAATTCTTGTTAGATGTATGGTTTATTGTATTAAAATAATATGTCTGAATAGATAAGGGCATCTTTGAGGTTTAAGTAGTTTTAATTCATGTATTGCCAATTCAGTATTCTTATTCCACATTCTACCATGCATAAAATAATACATATATTCCCGCGAGACTTATTTTGTACGGCAACCGGTGCACAAGGCATCCCGCACTCCAAGGCCTACCCTAATGCAAGCATTAATGGCTGGTTTCACGGCTCGAACCCGTGACATATAGATTCCTGCATGACTTATGCAGGTATTTTTCATAAAAAAGGAAAAATTACCGAGGAGGTTAATTCTCCTTATTCAAGCAACTAAACAATGTAAAAGTTATGTTGAATTAAGTGAGGGGATTGATTCTCCTTCTTTGTATAACCAAACACTAACATAGATAAGAATGTGTCACTCACAGCACCAAAAGAGATGGGAAGAGGGACAAAGAGAAAGAAAAGAAGGGACAGATCAAGAGCAAAAAGGCAACTCCAGAAGTATCATGCATCAAAGAAAAGGTCACTTTTTCAAGTTTCCCCGGATTAAATTGGATGTGGAACCTAGCAAGATAATACAGAATGGACATTAATATTTTCAGAAGGCAACAGAGAGCAGTGGGGATCTCACCCATGTGAAGTATGGTGCGATAAATAGGGATAAAATCTACTGACATGATAAATGCAAAAATTCTAAGAACTAGGAGAAAAATAGAAAGAAAGCGGAAAAATGCATTTTATAGAGATTTGAAAGAAAGATATCTTATTCTCTATAGAATTAATCCATTGCAAGTGATTTTAGTCCCAAAAAAAGGAATTAATATATTGTAATATTCTAGTGATCAGGAAGGAGGTATTAGAAAAGATGAAAATAAACGAACCTGACAGTTGCCATCTCCGGATACTTTTAACTCAAATAAATCATATACTTCCAACCTACAGAAAAAACGTTCTTATAAAAAATACATCCATCATTATACAAAGCAATTAGAAGAAAGCTTTTCTCTATTTCCCTATACATACATACATATGTATATGTATATGTATATGTATATGTATATGTATATGTATATGTATATGTATATGTATATGTATATGCATATGTATGTGTATGTGTGTGTATATAAATATATGTGTGTGTGTGTGTGTGTGCCAGTTCCCGGACACGTGGGCTGCACGTCTATGCCTTGTTAAAGTACCAATTTTTTTTCCAATACAAAATAAGGATTGCATAACTTGTATAGGGATTAATATACTGTTTCCTTACCAGAAACAAAGAATGTGGAATAAAAATAGTGGTAGCAGTATCTAAATTAACACACCATGATAAGAAAAAACACCTAACGACTATGAATAAGTACCCTAAAGTATGGTACCTGATTCTATTAGATGGGATTTTAACAAGCAAATTTGCTAAATTGGGAAAAGAGTTCCGTCTGTAGGAATGCTTTGAAATGAAGTTTGGGAGGAAATGCTAAGCAAGGCAAATGAAGGGAGAAATAATTTTTTTTACATATAAGTGGCATATGTATGCAAGATATTCTTTTTTACATTTAAGTGGCATATGCATGCACAATTGACATACAAAACACTGTCTCAAGGAGAGGTTAAGTGCATTTGAAACTCTCAGAAACTTCATCTCATAGAGTATTCATTGGCACTCGCTAGCTAGCTTGGAGAAGACAAAGATAAAGAGTACCTGACATAACTTAGTCTGACAAGTCCACAACTCCTTTTGCTAGCAAAAAACTATAAGTGGAAAGAAGTTAAAGTTACCTGTCCATCAGCCTTTGATGATCTGACGTGGCTTCATCTACTGAGGGTATATCTCCATTGATTTTGGGAACATGCTGAAAAAACCAGGGATCAGAGTTGAAAGTAATTCCAGTTGTTCGGAAATTAATGGCATAGAACTAAAACAGGAAAGGGAAAAAATGGATGTTTGAGAATTATCCACTTCGCCTTCTCACAAGGAAAAAAAAAAGGGGGGTGGGGGGGGGGGTGAAAGGAACTACATAAACAGCATCAAAGAATAAAGATGGATGCCAGAATATCACATAGTATTGAAATGGCCCACACATCAACCCCTCAGCAGCTGCATGAACCATAGATTTGTATTTGGCTGCTGGAAATTTATGGCATAAAAATAAAGAAAAATGAAAAAAAACCACTATAGCTCATAATGAAGTGACCAACTATAGATAAAGCTTTTTAGCATTTCTTTCAAGGACAAGCACACAGGTCCCAAAAAGGATACTGCGCATGAGGAGTTACAGCTATAAGATTTCTAGGTTTCCGTATAAGAACATCAGTAACACAACCTTGGGGATGACTTAAGATTGGCCTAATCACATGTAACCTGTTAGTACTTCTGATCTAGTCTACCATTTCCCTCACTTTGCACAAAGTAAAATATTTTAAATAAAAGAAATTGGGAAATTGGAATATGGAGAAAATCCTTCCTCTACTACATCAAGGAATTAAAACAGCAACAAACAAGTGCCTGATTTCTAGATCTTAAGAGGAAAGAATAGAACAGAGAAGTGAAAGAGTCGATTATATGCCACAGAATAAAAAAGCAATGGTATGTCCTTCCTCTAAAATAAAATGCCGAAAGGCAACAGCTGAAGACATATTTTTCCTCTTCAGACAACAAAGAATGCTTTCAACTGATTAGCAATTTCTTAGGTCAAGGGGAAGATGATGGCAGTCTCCCTTTCACTCTCCTGTATTCTTCTTAAAGCTAAAACTGAAGTTAACAAGGAACTGGTTCATTACTGCTGATCCGGCTTTTATTTTCTAGCTGTGGATGCGAATTCATGAGCTGGTTCATTACTGCTGATCTGGCTTTTAGCTGAAGTTAACAAGGAACTGGTTCATTACTGCTGATCTGGCTTTTATTTTCTAGCTGTGGATGCGAATTCATGAGCATTACGCTAACCTTAAGGTGAGTTGATGTTTAACAGACTTGCTCACCCTATGCCTGTTTACTAATAAACTGTTTCTGTGTCAACATACACTACTAAAAAGCTGGAACCCTACTTTACTTTTCCAGAAACTATAAGAAGATAGTGTCCAACTATGACTAGTCGCGATTGCAATTCCAAAAGCACATCCCATTTACAGCTAATGCAAAAAGCAAGCAGAAATCCCAATATCCAAATACAGAAACCCCAAATTATCATTGGCGTCGGAAAATAATTCAAGCAATGCAGTTATTCAGAAATCCTGAATATTTTGTAAGTACTGTCTCTAAAATCAGTAAGAGTAAATTTTTTAGCTACAAGTAAAACTCACAGGGATGGCAGCCAACTGATTCAGCCGTTTCCCAACTTCACCATCAAGAAGAGATTCATCCTCTATCTCCGGTGAAACTTCTTGATACCCCCAATTGGATGATGCAGCTGTGCGAGGGCAAAATGTTATCATTCCGTTACTATCTGTGTCTTCCCCATTGCCATCAAGTGCTGCACATTCCAAAGTATTATCAACATAAGTATGCAAAGCAGAGCTGTCTAATCCATGTACATAAAACTAACGCCTCTTCTATACCAAAATTGTAATTTCTCCTTGACGGTGCAATCCAATCCTGAGCAAGAACTGACGCATTTCGATGTTCTTCTTCGGTGTGTGAAGATTCTACAGAATCCACGACTGAAAGTCGTGATAGTTCCTCCTGAAGGGCACGGGCAATTACCTCATCATTCTCCACGTTAACATGTGTAGGCTCACAATAACCTTCTCTCACGTATCCATCTTGAGAAAAATCCCTGTCATACTGAGTAACAGTTCCGAGAGAACCACCGTTGTTTATAGAACAAACATCTATAAGGTGGAGATTCCACCTCACTACGTCAGGATCTAGCTCATAAACAGTCATTTATGTTTACAAATTCCTGCAGTCCCCAAAGAATTAGCAAGAAATGGAGTCAACACATCCCTTTCCACAAGTTTTTACACTAATAGGTTTTACGCATCACGACAATAATGAGAATATCAGTCACGTTCAATAGTCATCCATATCCTCTGGAAGAAATTTTAAACAAAAAATGGAAAAATGAGTTCACACAAACACATTCATACATTCAGAGACACATGACACAGACATTTATTGGAGCTGTCAGAACGTTGCGAATAAAGTTGTGCCCATAGCGGTGACATCTAGTCTTTCTGCATCTTAAAAGAAGGTCAGGACATAATACATCAAAGGTAAAATCCTAAAGCTTTATGGTTCCTTTACCTCCATAAACTTTTGTGCTCTCTGCTTATTGTAGAAGAAGAGCTTTTTTCCATTGTCACTTACACTTCCCAAAACAGGACTTGATTCAATGAATCAACAAATTTCAGTAATGGTTCAAGCTCTGCCTATAATCCTGCAACATATGCTACAGAGTAATTGTATTCTGGTAAATTTCCTTCCCGAAAGGGTCATATCTACCTGCGTTTTTCAGACCTATGGAGGACAGTTCTAAAGGAATTCTACTAGCTTTGTTGAAATAAATACTTACTTAAACGGTTGACTTGTGGGACTTACATAAATGACATCCAAAGGAAAGTCAGTCACTAAATAGAATCTTTTAATGCTTAGGATAGACAAGCTAAAAGGTCAAGAAGATCATGCAAAATACAAAATCCTTCTACTTTCAAACCACCCACAAATCGAATTATATAAAATAGATAAGCAAAGTAAAATTTCTAATTCCGCATATGGATAATTGCATGGAAAGGCATAACAGGTGGGAGCCAATGGTGCCAGACAACCTACAGTATGTTATTTCCACCCACCCAGGAAACACATCAGAGCTCTGATAATGCACCACGTTTTTCTGCCAACTGAGGTATGAGAATATCAGGAAAAATATGGGTTTTTTCACACTTCATCTAGCAGCAAAGGTAACAATATACAGCTAGTTGGCTGCAAATACATTTAAACAACAAAGTATACCTATAGGAATTCTCATTAAAAGATTCAATTATCTTGCAAGAGTTAAGCTCCCCTGATCCCCTTCATTCTAGGAAGTGGTGGCAAAATAAATAAAAACACTAGAAAATTAATTTACTTCTTAATTCCAACTCAAATATATGTGCAACATCAAAAGGGAGTGAATAAAATTTTGTTGCACCTACTATCGAATTTCTACCACACAAAGATGACAAGCCTCACATATCTGTACAACTTATACCAAGTTACTAACCATTAACAGTTGCCACTTACAAGTCACAACAATGACATTTCTCAAGAAGTAAATGAGTGATTTATTGACCCAATAATAAAAATCCAAGAACATAAACAAACTTCAATGCAAAGTCACAATGATGACAGACTTATTGAACTACTTAGAAGCTCTTTCTCACAAGTAATATGGCACATCAACGTTCACCAGATTCACTCAAAGAACAATTTAAAATACATGCATAACATTGGCATACGTTATCACTACTTCAATTTCCTGGAAAGTAATTCATTAACTTTCTATAACTAATTAAATAAAACCAAACTAATACTCGATTAGAAAAGACTTCTCTTTTCAGGAAGAAGAACACTTCATGCGATAGCCAGACAAAATGCTAGACCAAAGATTTGATCTTCATAAACATAAAATTAAATCACAAAAGCATTTAGTTGCTTTTTCCAATTCTAACAAACAAATTTCCAATTAGCAAAAAAAAAAAAAAAGTCTCATCTAATAACAGGATCATAGAAGTATTATCAATCCCTACAATCTCTGAAAAGTCTGAAACTGCCAAAAAATTTATTACAAGTACGTATGAAATTGAACTGATGCAGTTGAACGTACGAACCTTTGAATATAGCCACTAATTCTTCAAACTTAGGGGGGAAATCGTTATGTAGAAAGCAGAAAAAGAAAAATCTTCAATATATTTTTAAAACAATCGAAGAGTTCGACGCGTAAAAGCGTGAAATCAGCAGAACGCCGCCGTATTTGGAAACGCCGTGGTGGAGTAGTTGAAGAAAGATTGTATCATAAACATTCTTTGAATGGGAAAGCGAAAAGGAACGAACGTCCGAATTTCCGGCGTGAAATGGGACTCCTATACTGTGGGGGCCCACCTAATCTTCCTCAGCAATTTGTTAAACCGACTTTTTGGCTGAACTCGAAGATGCGCCGCCAAACCGACACGTGTCCTGGGGCAGTGGCACCTGCAAATCTGCAACCGGCAGACGCCCGTGACTGTGTTGGTGTTGGTGTTAGTGGAACGTGTGATGTTTCACACGAAAGATTCCACAATTTATTGGACTTAATTAATTGAGAATATCTAGTTGAAAACTAAAATTTGAGAATCTAGTGATATTCTTTCTTTTAAGAATGTGAGAGAGGAGTGTACCGATAAATCCTGAGGTCGTTAGATTCATGAACAAGTATAATTTAAACGTAAGATCAATACATTAATGTGAAAAATATAGTATAATTTAAACGTAAGATCAATACATTAATGTGAAAAATATAGTATAATTTAAACTTGATAATGTGAAATACATGTATATGTAAGATTTTGTATCATTGATGTACGAGAAATTTATTGTAATTATGCACTATCATGTGTTTAAACTTGAGTAAGCAAGTTTAGCAATAAAATAAGGTAAAATTCCAAGGCCAATAACAAATACGAGCGGCGTTGAACATGACAATCCTGTTCTTTCACAACATTGCATAACCAAATAACAATTTATCAAGACAACCAAATTACTTCAACAACAAAGTCATCGCAACAACTTGAAAACTTTTATTTTGTGCCTGTGAGGCCTTGTTTTGTCTCGCAACAAAGTAGGGTCGGGCATATAACGGGTAAAACCGATAATCCTAACCGTTAATTGTTTATTGGATTATCGGTATCGGGTTATTAGATTAACGGTTCGGTAACTGTTTAGAATTTTTTTACTATTGGGTTATCGGTTCGGCCTCGATTTGCCAATTTTATTAATGGGTTAACCGATAACTCAATAAGAATTAATAAAATTACGACTTTATATGCTAGGCTTTCAGTTCATTCTCTCCTATTCTTTCTCGGCCACACTCTTCAGTTGCTTTATCTTTATTCTTCATGGACCTTACTAGTTACCCCTAGCGTAAGTCTTTAGTCTTATACATTAGGCTTTTAATTTTTATAACAAAATTCATCTTTATAAAGGGATTACTCTATGGTTTCTTTTTTCAGGTTAGGCATTTGACAAACAACATAAATTTTATCTTGGACTGTTTGAGGGCTTCAACGCTTGTAGAACTGCAGGTATTGTGTGAAATAAAAATTCTAAATCAACTATTGTTGTTATCATATCAGAGGAGGCAGCTAATGCCTTGGAACATTTTATGGGAATTGCTGCAGTTTGATAAGTATTTATCCACTAATTTTTTGGTGAAGCCTATACGGATTATATTTGGACTTGTTAATTTAAGGTGAAATTGCTACTACTTTGTATTATTATTAATGTATTTGGACAACTGTTGTTGAAGAGTTAGTACTATTCCAGTTGTGGCCACTGGACAGAACGCAAAAATGGGTAGTATACTATATGTGAATTCTTCTCTTCTTTGCTTAACTCTAGTGAATTGTCTTCTCTTTTTTGCTTAACTCTAGATTGAGTTATCTTATCGGGTAGTCAAAATATAGAAATCATATTATATACATAATATGTATATTATATGTATTTACTTATCATACAAAATATATATATCCCGGCTATTAATTTTTGGGCGGCCCAAAAAATATAATTAGTCCTATAAATATAAAATTAGGGCAATATTTACCCCCTTTTAGCTAGACTTTTCTATTTACAGAAAGTAGATAGAGTTTTTTTTATAAAATATGTACAAATTTGGTCAAATCGTACAATTTATATACAACTTGTATACAACTTTTTATTGTACACAATTCAAGCTTTGTCTGTCAAACAATAATGGGGGCTAAAAACATTACAATTGAGTGAAGCTCTGGGTCTCTACTATTATTGTGACAAATTGACATTGGACTGTCACGACCCAAAATTTCACCGGAGTCGTGATGACGCCTAACACCTCTTGCTAGTCAAGCCAAGAATAACTATATGGAAATAAAGCCAAGAATAACTATATGGAAATAAACTTCAGCAACAGTAAGAAATAGTCTCAAATAGTGGAATGACATAAATAAATAAAGTCAAATGACTATAAAACTGAAACCATCCAAAATCCGGTGTCACCGAGTGCATGAGCTCTATAGAGTACTAAATACAAAGTGTGGAAAAAATATAATACTTTCTGAAAAACTAAATAACAATATCATAAGATGAAGGAGAAGACTTCAAGGCCTGCGAATGGGACATCAGTGTTACCTCGAAGCCTCCGAGCAAATCTGGATGACGACACATTAGCAACCACCGGTATCGACAACATTTGGATATGTACATTAAGTGCGGAGTAAAGTATGAGTACAACCGATCATATGTACTCAATAAGTAATAAGCCTAACCTCGTCCTTAAAGCAGAGATGAGGTTGGCAAGGTCCAATACTCACTTTCAATAGTCAATAACAATAATAACAACACAATAACGACAAAAGGAAAAACAACTCAAATGATATTAGGTTCAACTCTATCATAATAAGAGGAGAAATAAGCATACTTTTAAGTATATCGGTCAAGGCATCAACTTTTTCACAGAAATCACCTAGACAGGGATTTAACAAAGTAAATTGCGACTTCAAGCTCTAAACATCAAATACGAATTAGCATGAGGAAAAATACAGCTATATGCCTACATGACAAGTATACATTATAAAATCAACAACAACATAGTATAATCATCAAGTACACAAAATCTCAGTATATTCATAGTGCCCAGTATTGCGAGGTGTTGCTAAAAAGGTGGCTACTGGTGATGATAACGTTTGCGCCTTTAGAGTCAGACTTGTGTTTCTAATGTGAATGTATGCAAGAGTTGATTCTTGAGGAAGCTCATAGTTTGCGATCTTATATTCATCTAGGTGCTATAAAAATGTACCATGATTTAAAACAACATTATTGGGGGCAGAGGATGAAGAAAAATATTATTAGATATTCTGTGTGGTGTTTGAATTACCAGTAGGTGAAGGACGAACATCATAGACTGGGTGGTTTGCTTTAGAGGTTAGAGATACATACGTGAAAGTGGGAGAACATTACTATGGACTTTATGGTAGGATTCCCACAGACTTTGAGGAGGTTTTATGTTGTTTGGGTCATTATGGACAGACTTACCAAGTTTGTGCATTTCATTCTAGTCATGAATTCCTACACTTCAGAGAGTTGGCTAAGATCTACATCAGAGAGATTGTCCACTTGCATGGTATGACTGTGTCTATCATCTCGAATGTCGTGCCCCTTTTTCTCGTGAAATCGGGTTTCGATGTGTGACAATTCTTTTAAATGGATATTAAGAGAGAAGAGACGCCACCTAACGGATTAAGGTGCATTAGGGTACCTATTTGCAGATAACTCTGTCTAACTAGTTTGCATCACCAACGATCGGGTAAGGGCTCAAAATTACCTCGAAGAGAAGGTGTTAGGCACTCTTCGAGGTCCACAACTGTAGGTCCCGGCCGAACTCAATTATATGAATTAGTCTAGGTGATCAAGTACAGGAAAAACAAGGAATTTGGGAAATTGTTTATTAAACACAAATAATTGACGAAAGGCAATATGGGGGAGGGGGTCCTAAGTTTTTTAGCCTAAAGGATTACCCCGACAACATAAATAATACTCCGTAACTCTCTTAGGATGGGGTGTTACTCATATTATTCAGCGGGCACAGACTATCATCTCCTACTACCCAATTGCTATCTTTAAGTTGTTACCTAAAACGCACTAGTTGGTTCTAAACCGTACCCTATGCGTGCATTACCCGTCCCCAGGAGGCGTTTGGACCTCTATTTGAGTGGTTCTAGATTTAACTTAGGTTTCTCAAAAATGAGAAAACTAGACGATATACAAAACAAGCTGAAATTCATATAAAAGCAGTTAAGGGCTCAAGTTAGCCTCCACACTCAAACAACAAATGCACGCAGACTAATTAATAAAGACAGTTGCAAATTTTAACAAGTTGAAGTTGCAGAAACCTATTGGCAGGATCTCTATGTGATTCTGGATTTAACGAGCGGGCAGTTTACAATCTCTAAAACTTACATGGTTGACTACTGTTTACAGGTATAAGAAATTAAACCTATAGGCATGATTTCTAGTGATAATAATTAGCACAGCGTTGAAGACTATTAAGGAAACAAGTAGGATAATTAATTAAACTGATTCAGACCCTATAGATATGAGTTCTATAATTAAAACTGGTTTTAGATCCTATAGGCATGATTTCTATAACTAAAATGATTTTTGATCCTATAAGCATTATTTCTATAACTAAGACTGATTTTAGATCTTATAGGCATGATTTCAATAACTAAACTGATTTTAGATCCTATAGGCATGATTTCTATAACTAAAATTGATTTTAGATCCTATAGGCATGATTTCTAACAAGCAGGAGCAGAACACATTCGGACCAAATGAAGAACCTATCGGCAGGATGGCTAACATATAATAATTGAACATTCTGAGCATAATGATATACCTATATGCAAGATTTCTACAATAACTAGAAAGTAACACGTTTTGAGCAAAGATAAAATACCTATAGGCATGATTTCTAACACATGATAGCTGAACACGTTTGAGCATATTTTAACTAAGTAATGAACCTATATGCAAGATTTTTACCCATTTCAATGCAAGTATAAGATAAAAGCCCCTTCCCCAATTTCACTAATACCCCAAAATGTTACTACAAGACTTATTACAGACACAGAATGAATAGAATAAATTACAAAGTTGAATAGCTATAGGGAGCCTACAGCAGGCCCAAAGGTACACCTGGCCACGCTAGGCCTTCATTCTCACAGTTCACAACAACCCAAATATTATATGTTCATGGACATAAGGCAGCCAAGACTTGAAGGATTCCCCCATTGGTCTTAAAACAGAGTTGAGCATATAGAACCAAGACCATAGTGTGTCAGAATTCCCAAGGGCTTCAAGAAACCAGGGCAGTGCTCACACTAGGGATATTAGCAGAGATAACTCAGAGAAGAAACTAGGGACCAAGCCCTAGTGTGTCAGAGTTCACAAGGGTCTCAAATGAACCCTGAGCAATGCTTACACTAGGGAGGTCAAAGGACAGAACCTAAGTGGCCTTGGCTTTCAGCCGGCTAAGAATGGGATTCAAAGAACTTAGGTGACAAGTGAAAGAAAGGACCAAAATTAGGAAACAGGAGTTGAAGGGATTTAAACAGACACGACCAAACTGAGCATAAAAGGCAAATAGTTGAACAAATCACAAAATTTAAAAGGAAGCTTAACATAAATTGAGAAATAGGTACAACACTTATCACAGAAGCAATCACATGCTAAAAAAACTGAAAAAGAACATGTTTACAGGATTGATAAAGATTACTGTTCACATATGCAAAACAGGTTAAAACATGGTTGAATTATGCTAAGTGCACCACCTAGTATCATCAAGATAACAAGAAAACATTGTGATGAGACAAATAATCACAGAGGGAACATGGCATTATGTTAGCAAAGAGGTAAGATCGCAATCACGAATTAAGACACATGTGAAAGACTATCACTATAGGGATTCTGAACAGAGTGTAAGGTGAAATCATGTCAAGTAGCAGATATAGGCATTCAAGCATTGCTATAATAGCCTAATTAACTAAAGAGGATCCAGTTCGTATCGAAGATTTAGCCTAACATCTCAAAGTACTGATTCAAACATGATGAAACAACTTTTCAAGTCACAAGTAAACACTAGAAAGAGGGGGTATAGGGTCGAGTGATCATGTTGAATAACACAATAGCAGAGAGGCAAATTACGACTGACAGTGAAGGTCTTAACACAGGCTAACACAAACATGTTCATGAGCATTCAAGAGTTTAACACACTAACAGAATAAACCTCAAGAAAGTCCAGATTAACCAGGCTACGAAGAGATAACTTCAGAACTGGTAGCATTAGGAGCAGTTAAGTGTTAAAAAGCCTAAAACATATAGAGTTGATAGAACAATACCTAATATAAATCAGAAGCATATTGAACCATAGATTCAGAAGTAAGAACAGATGCAAATCATAGACATGTAAGAATGAAATTGCAGAAGTCAAGTGACTCACCAGTTAAACAAAAATGCACAAAAGAACAAAAGTCCATAATGTTCTGAGTAGCTAGATCCTATAACTAAATGGCCTTGGCTTCCAGCTAGCCAAAATCAGAATATAGAATGCAAAACAGAGTAAAGCTTTAAATTTAGTGAAGCTATATCGAATTCTGAAGAAGTCCCCCTAAAGGGAATGAGGGAAGGGGTTTATATAGTGGTAGAAATTAACATCCAAATAAGGAAAATCATCAATCAAACACGAGAAAGAAAAGATTCATTACATGCAATCAGAATCAGTAAGGGAAAGAGGAAAAGTCTCAACCCCTAATTTTAGGGAGAGTGTAAAATTGGCAGAATAAAATCAAACCACACAGAATAGGACGAACGTAGATGGAATATCACTTAAAATTAGAGAATCAAACCCATTTTGGTTCGATTGAAATGGGTCTAAAAACCCTAATTTAGGTTTGGTAAGAATCATCAACAGATATAGAAAATATTCGTACTTACAAAGGATACATGATGAACCTAGACAGAATAATCAGAGAAATCAAGGATTTGAACCGATTTAATTCGATTTTGATGAGATTTGCTTGCCATGTTAGGCAAGCAACTAGTTAACACCACAAACGAGTAACCAGTACAGAAGGAACACAGATATAGTAAGTAAATAACAGGTAAATCCCATGGCTAAAGGGATTAGGAAGGGGATTGGTAAAGGGGCGACATTAGGGTTCTTCGGAGGTGAGACAGAGAGTTTAGAGGCGGCGGTCTTTAGGGAATGGGGATTAGGGTTAGGGTGAGGAGATATAAGGAAAGAGGATGGGGTTTTATGAGCCGTTGATCATTTTTTATCAACGACTGAGGTTTAAGGCGATCTGGGACGGGTTTGGAAATGGATTAGGGATTAAGGGGTCGTTTGATTGGGCTATGGCGGACTGGGCTAAGTTTTGGGCCACTAATGTGGTCCAAAATTGGTTAGAAAGGGCTATTATTCAAATACCCAAAATTTTATCAAAAAATAATTTATAAATAATAAAAATATTATTTATGCACTAAAATGATTAAAAATAATAACTTAATATTATAAATTTATAAAAAGATATTTTTTGCATAAATAATGTAATTATACATGAATATAGGCTATTGTTGCAAAAGTGTGCAATTAGCCTAAAAATGCGAATGTAATTATGAGAAATGAAATAAAATATTTAAAATATGTATGCTGATGTAAATAATAAGTTTAGATGATTAAATTATCATAAAATAATTTGAAGGATAATTACTGAATATTTATATAATAAAATACAGAAATAAATTAATTTAAAGCCTTTTAAAATTATGAAAAATTACGAGAAATTCTTGTATGAGTTTATAAACTAAATGATAATGCAAATATACTATTTTGAAATATATGTTTGAAAATATGAGGGAAAAATTGGGTATCAACATCTAATCAAGGCACTCAATTTACATCGTACTTTTAGAGAGCCGTTCACCATGAGTTGGGCATGCAGATTGAGCTGATCACTGCATTGCAACCCTAGATGTATGGGCAGTCCAAGCTGATCATTCAAATTTTGGAGGATATGTTGAGGGGTTGTGTTATCTATTTCGGAGGCCAGTGAGATCAATTTTAACCATTGGCAGAGTTTGCATATAACAACAACTATCAGTCTAGTATCCAGATGGCTTTATATGAGGCCTATGTGAGAGGTATTGTTGTTCTCCGATTGGTTGATTTGAGCCTAGTGAGTGTAGGTTGTTGGACACAAATTTGGTTCGTGACACTATAGAGAAGGAGAAATTAATCTAGGAGCGGCTTCGTACAGTGCAGTCCAGGCAAAAGAGTTATGCTGATAGGAAGATTTGTGATGTGGTTTTCATGGAGGGTAAGAAGGCACTTCTTCGAGTTTCGCCTATGAAGGGCATGATGATATTTGGGAAGAAGGACAAGTTGACCCCTTGGTATATTAGTCTATTTGAGGTTCTAGAGAGAGTTAGTTAGGTGGCCTACAGACTTGCTTGGCCACCCAGCTTATCGGGAGTTCATCCGGTATTTTGTATTTTTATGCTCCGAAAGTATTATGAGGATCAGTCACATGTGTTGGATTTCATTTCAGTACAGTTGGATGAGCTGGATTAAGAAGAAGAGTCGGTGGCAATTTCGGATAAGCAGGTTTGGAAGTTGAGGTCTAAAGACATTGCATCTGTGAAGGTTTAGTGGAGAGGTCAAATGGTCCAGGAGCAGATTTGGGAGATCGATCATGATATGCAAATCATATATCCTCATCTTTTTGACGTTCGGGTATGATTCTAAACTCGTTCAAGGACGAACGTTTTCTTAAGAGAGGGAGAATGTAACGATCTGGCCAGTCATTTTGCGTATTTGTGTCCAGTTTTGCTATTTGATGTTTTTCGTATGCTTGTTTGTTATTTTGTAACTTGCGAGGATGATTGGTTTGGTTTCGAAAAAATTTGGGAGTAAATTGGAACACTTGGTTCTATTTTTTCTTAAGTTGTAAGAGTTGACCAATATTTGCCTTTTGAGTAGATGACCCCGGAATGGTGATTTGAGGGTACCAGTAGGTTCGTACTATGATTTTGAACTTAGGTGTATGTCCGAAGTTGGATTTGGCGGTTCCTGGGTTATTTTGACTTTATTTACCGAAACTTGAAAGTTTGAAGGTTTAGAAAGTTTATAGGTTCGGCTGGGAGTTGACTTTGGTAATGTCAAACCTGGATTGTTGGTTTGGGACTTAGAATAGATTTATTTAGTGCTTTAGAACTTGTCTGTGAAGTTTGATTGGAATCCGGAATATTTAGGCATGATTCGAACATGATCGGCGAAGTTGGAAATGTTGAAACTTAAGAGATTGATTTTGATCGTCGATTCTTGATTCTGATGTTATTCGTAGTATTTTAGGCATTTGGTTTGGATGATGTATTTGGACTTGTAGGTATAATTGGATGGGGTTCCGAAGGGCTCGGATATATTTTGGATTAATCCCGGGCTATGTTAGTGAATTAAAGCATTGATGGTTTTGGTAGGGATCTGGTGCATCGCACCTGCGGATCCGCATGTGCGGGATTTTGCTTGTAGAAGCGAGATGAGGGGTGGCCCAAGTGGATTGCACCATTGAAGTTTGCAGGTGTCGGCATGCTTGTGGAAGGGTGTTTGCGCAGAAGCGCATCCGCAGATGTAGAAGCATGCCGCATAAACGAGGGATCGGTTAGAGATGCAAAGGATTCTACTAGAAATCATGTCTAGGTTATTGCTTGTCTGTTTGAGAAATGATAAGGTTATTTTTTCTATATGAAGCTATTTTCCTTAGCCATAGTCATATTTTTCAGTCATGACGTGTGTTATATCTCTCTTTGTACACTCTTTATATATTATCTCACATGTTGTTAGTGTCATTGTGTGTGTGACATGGATTTGAGTTGAGTTGTAGCATGTTGGTATATTCCATGCGGTATTTTTATTATGGTACTGTGAAATGTGGGCATATTGAGACCCAATGAGATTCATGATTGGTTTTGGGCCATAAAGCCATATTGAGCGGATTGACGACTGATCATGGGCCATAGAGTCGTGTTAATATTGATAGTATGTAGAGCTATCAATATGGGATTGGCCCGCTGGGTCGACCCAATCCAGACTATGATTTAATAGGGTTGAGCTAGGATTTTTGGAGCCCATTTAAAATCGAGGCCTTTAAGCCCGACCCAAGTAAGCCCGTGGCCCATGAGACTTGACCGAGGGTGGACTTGGTCGGCCTGCGAGCTTAATAATGTATTTAACTAAAAATATAAAAATATAAGGATCTAAAAATAACAAGAAGAGTAGTCTAATCTCAGACTGGTAATATTTTTTATACGAATATAAATATTTCTTGTTCTTAAATTTTTAGTTATTTCTTAATATTTAACTAATTAATATTTTATATAATTATATATTTAGATAAAACTAAAAATATTAAGATATCTTTGTTTCACAAGAAGATTTAATGTGCTTGATAAAGATGATTCGTTGGTGTTGGATATGCCATGAGTACCTTGAAAATATTTGTGAGTAGTTTGTTTTGAGTATTGACTTTTAGAGGTCGTTTGGTAGGAGGTATTAGAAAAAATAATGCAAGCATTAGCTTTGCGCATTAATAATACCTTGTTTGGTACATTTTTTAACCTGTTGTATAACTAATGCTTGTATTAGTTATACATCATACTTGGTATTATCCTATGTATAAGTAATGCATAGAAAACCATGACATTAGTAATACCAAGGCTATTAATGCATGCATTAGTATGGTTAAAGACAAAATTATCCTTAATGTCCCTTAAATCTAGAGATATGGAGGGCATTTTTGTAAACAACTATTTTTCTTAAAATTTATGAAATACATTATAATTTTTAATACACCACACCAAACAATAGATGAAAAATAATATCTGCATAACTAATGCTTGCATTACTAACCCATGCATTACTAATACACCTTATTCCGCATTATTCTTATATACCTTACCAAACGACCCCTTAATGAATGACATATTTCCTCCTTTTTTGTCTTTTATTGTAATCTATTGGAACAATGTCAAAATTATTAAGTTTTGCAGAAGCTTTTTATCCAACAAATATGTTTTTTGACTTGTTGATATATATATATATATATAAGTTTTAAAACTATTTTGCGGCCCGTGGACAACCTAGGGCTGGTTTGGGCTGACCATTATAAGGTCCATCAAAATAGTGGGTCGGCCCAGCCCAACCCGTCAAATGCCAAAGACCGCATGGGCTGGGATAGGCTGGGCTGGGCCAACCCGTATTGACAGCTCTAATAATGAGGTAACACTTACGTCAAGGACCCATATTGGGCTGAGTGATATTGATCGTTGACTTTTGATCTGATTAGTAGTTGGGCTAGGATCTGTTCCTCCGGAGTCAGGTGATAACCCATGTTAATTTGGGCCATGTAAGTGCAAGCACATAATATATGCTCAGTAAGGTCAGGCACCCTATACAATGCTGAGTCTGTGTGTGATGATTCAGGGGCATTGTGCCAGACACATATTCAAATAAGGATGACTGCGCAACAACACAAGCGAAAACTCTAGTAGTCCCTGAAATATCCAATCTCACAAATCTGTTACCAAAGCTGGAACATCCATAACCAAAGGTCGATCCATAGCTAGAATAAATACCAAACTCCTCATATTGTCTGTCTTCTTACACAAGGCATCTGCTACCACAATGCCTTCCCCGAGTGATACAAGTGTCATGACCCAAAATTCCACCTTAAGGATCATGATGGCACCTAGTCTCTAAGACTAGGTAATCCTAACACATGATGAGATAATAGAATTAAACAATTTAACTATTAAATTAAGACTAATAAATGCCATAACGTAACCAAAAACGGAATACAATAGTCATACATCCCAATACCCAGTACTATGGAGTCATACGCTTTATAGAGAGCACACGAGAAATCTCAAAGACCAAATTATTTTGGAATTTAATAAGCACTAGTAAGGAAAACAATAGAAGGTAACTCTGAGGCCTACGAGCAGAACAACAAGTATGCCTTGAAGTCCCCATCGCAACTCGAGAACAGCTCACTAATGACCAGTACACTCGGAGGTACTTGGATTTGCACAAAAATATGCAGAAACATAGTATAAATACACCATAATCGGTACCCAATAAGTATCAAGACTAACATCGGTGGAGTAGTGACGAGGTTCAATCAAGACACTCACTAGAAAAAAACCTGTGCAGAATATTAATATAAAACTAACAACAGAAAATATAATCAAGTAGATGACAACAAATTATAGACATGTGATAACATAACAAATCAAATAAAACTTGTAAAATACAAAGTGAAATCAATTAAGGAAAACAATGGCATATTCGAATCATCAACCCGTGCCAACACAAGAATAACAACAAGAATCACCCTAAAGTACCACATAACATAATCACAAGTCACCCTTATGACGCCGCGTGAGCTTCACATTTAAATATTATTATAAATAGCTTCACGCGCATAAGCTCCCTTATCTCGCCGTGTGTGCATCACAGTAAGTATTTTCCCTTACTTGCAACACACGCATAAGCACCCTTATCTCACCGCATGTGCATCAATATATACACCACTCTTATGTCGCTGCATGCACGTCTCAATCACAACACAACAATCAATCGCACTACATATGCACATATGCCACAACATTGCCAAACAACAATACTAATGCCACAACAATACATAGCCCACGGCTAAACAATAATGTATACAAGAATTTCAGCAACAACACAAGAGTACGGGGAGTGAATCAACAATAAAATGTGCTTCATTTAATAAACAACTCCAAATCAAGGCAATTAATAGCCTAAGGTCTAATTCGGTCAATTAACATACATACACTGGTGTACACATTCGTCACCTTATGTACACATCATTTCACATAGTACAAATAATGCAATTAGGCCAAATTCTAAGGGGTAATTTTCTCACACAAAGTTAGGCAAGATACTTACCTTAATTAGGCCAATTCAACACTCTAAAAATGCTCTTTCCTCTTCTGTTCGGCTCAAATCTAGCAAAAATGAATAAATAATATCACATAAAGCATGAGAGACTAATTTCGATTAATAAAGTTAAGATCTTTACACAAATTTCCAAAGTCAATAAAAGTCACCCCCGATCAAAACTCGAGTCCATATCGACTATCCATAACCCTACGAGTTCATATATATATATATATATATATATATATATATATATTTGACTTTCAAATCCGAGTCCAATTCGACTCTCAAATCTCAATTTTTATTATTTTAAAAAACATAATCAAAATTCCCCAAAATTTCTCCTCAAATCTCATGATTTATATGTTAAAATCCATAAATAATCTTGTTATAAAATAAGAATGAGTCAAAATCACCTAGTGAGTAACTTTGTATGAAAATTTCCTCCTAAAATAGCCTCCTACCGAGTCTAGGGCTCAAAAATATGATAAGTGAGACTAAGTCCCGAAATCACATTCTTATGTTCAACTGTAGAAGACACAAATGCGACCAAAGGATCGCAATTGCGCTGCCTGACAAGCCCATGGAATGTCGCAAATGCGACTCAGACATCGCAATTGCGAAGTCTGCCCATGTCGCAAAAGCAACCAAGTGGTTGCAAAAGTGACCAGCTCAAACTCAGACCTAGATTTGCAATTGCGATCAAGGAATCGCATTTGCGAAATCTGACACCCCCTACACGCACTTTCAATTTTGATAACCGCAACACCAACACACTAACAACCTGGAACTCAATTCCAAATGGTCTGAAACATGTCTGAAACTCACCCGAGCCCCCGGTGCCTCACACTAAATATCCACAAAAGTTGAGAAACATCATACGAACTCACTCACGAACTCTAAATACCAAAATAACATCCGAAATTACGAATCGAATACCAAGACACATGGAAAATTACAATGAAACTCAAGAATCGCTAAAATTACAACCAAGTGTTTGATTCTTATCAAACCAACTCGGAATGATGCCAAACTTTGCAGACAAGTTCAAATGATAAAATGGACCTATTCAAAGTCCCGAAATCAAAATTTGAACCCGATAATCATAAAGTCAAACTATGACCAAACTTAGAATAATTCTAAACCTTCAAATTGTCAGCTTTCGGCAAAAAGAACTAATTCAACCTAGGGACCTCCGAATCGAATTCAGAGAATATGCCTAAGTCCAAAATCGCCATATGAACCTATTGGAACTATCAAAAATTATTCTGGAGTCATTTTCATAAAAGTCAAACCTAGGTCAAGATTTCCAACTTAAGCTTCCAACTTAAGAACCAATTGTTACCACCGATCCAAAAACTCCCCGAAAAAAACCAACCATCCTGGAAAATCATAAAACTACAAAAACATACGGGGAGATTCAGAAGGGGTAATAGGTCTTAACTACACAAAACGATCGGTCGGATTATTACAACAAGATAGTGATATCATAGTCTTTTAACAACTCCAATCACCTCCTCTGCCTCAAATACAAATCTATTTGCTTGAACAAATGCTGAAGACGATGATCGGTGTAAACCTTACAAGACACACCATACAAGTAGTGCCTCCAAATCCTGAGCACGTGAATAATAGCCGCCAACTCCAAATCATGAACCAAATAGTTCTTCTCAAGGGGTTTTAACTGGCACGATGCATATGCAATCACCCTACTATCCTGCATCAACACACACCTAAGACAAACATGTGAATCATCACAATAGATAGTATACAACCCCAATCCTGAAGGCAATACTAAAACTAGAGCTATAGTCAAAGTAGACTTGAGCCTTTGAAATCTCTCCTCACACTCGCCAGACCATCTGAATAAAGCACATTTCTGAGTCAACTTGGTAAATAAAGCTGCTATATATGAAAACCATTCCACAAAGAGATGATAGTAACCTGCCAAACCTAAGAAACTCTGAATCTTTGTAGTGGTGAAAGGTCTGGGCCAACTCTGAACTACCTCAATCTTCTTCGGATCCACCTTGATTCAATCACTAGATATCATGTGACCCAAGAATACCACTGAGTCCAACCAAAATTCACACTTGGGAACTTAGCATACAACTTCTTCTCCCACAAAGTCTGAAGCACAATCCTTAAATGTTGCTCGTGCTCCTCCCTACTAAGAGAATATACCAAGATATCATCAATGAACACAATAACAACATCCAAATAAGGTTGGAAAACATTGTTCATCAAATACATGAAAGATGCGGGTGTATTGGTCAAACCAAAAGACATTACCAAAAACTCATAATGCCCATAACGAGTCCTGAAAGCTATGTTAGGGAGGTCCAAACCCCTAATCTTCAGCTGGTGATACACCGATCTCAAGTCAATCTTTGAGAACACCCTAACACCCTAAACTAATCAAATAAATCATCAGTATATGGCAGTGGATACTTGTTCTTGATGGTAACCTTGTTCAACTCCCTATATTCAACACACATTCTCATAAACCTATATTTATTGTCTACAAACAACACTGACGCACCCCAAGGTGATACAATATGCTTGATGAACCCCTTATATAGAAACTCTTTTAGCTGCTCTTTCAATTCCTTCACCTTGGCTGGAGCCATACGATATGAAGGAATAAGGATTGGCTGAGTGCTTGGTGCCAAATCGATACCAAAATCAACCTCCATATCGGGTGGCATACCCGGTAGGACAATAGGAAACACATCCAGAAACTTCCTTACTACTGGAACTGATGCAACAATATGAGTATCATCACTAATATCTCTAACAAAAGCTAGATATGCCAAACACCCCTTCTCAACCATCCTCTAAGCCTTCAAAAATAAGATTACTCTACTAAGAGTACGACCAAGAGAGCCCTACCATTCCAACCTTAGCAATCCAGGCATAGCCAATGTCACGTTCTTAGCGTGACAATCAAGAATAACATAGTATGGTGATAGCCAATTCATACCAAAGATCACATCAAAGTCTACCATATCTAACAATAGAAAGTCTGTTCTTCTCTCAAAATCACATATTGTGACCACATGACCTGTAAACTCGATCCACCATAACGGAATCTCTAACCGATGTAGACAAGAAGAAAAGTATGATGACATATATGGATTAGTAGAGCCAGGATAAAACAATATTGAAACATCCATGTGGCACATAAAAACAATACCTGTAATAACTGCATCAAAAGCGACGACCTTGGACCTCCCTGGGAACGCATAGAATCTAGCCTGAGCTCCACTAAACTGAGCTCCACCTCTAGGAAGACCACGTCCTGGATGATCTCCACCCCGAGCCGACTGTGCAGGCTGTGTTTCAATCGGCGCAAGAATCATAGTCTGATCTCTCTGTTGCCCTGAACCTATATGAAAACAGAGACTATAGTTCCTGCCATTCCCTAAGTCTTCACACTCATATCAACCTATGATCGAAAATGACTGTAGGTCCAGATTCGGACCCCGCGTACCAAAATATCCACCAGAAGAATCCGATACATATGAACTCTGAATAGCTAGAGTGTAATGAGAACGCTGTGCTAGAAGTTCACTGAATGAAGACTGCACAGGAACTCCTTGACTAGGTGGTTATGCATGATAAGCTAGCTTGCTAGAATGGCCTCTCCCTAATCGACCTCGCCCTCCAAATGGGGCACCATCGAAGCTACCCAAATGTTGGGGCCACCTGTCCCGACCCTACATCATCTCTCTAGTCTCACTGCGAATGCGCTCAATACAAAGCGCTTCTCCACAACCCGGTGAAACAAAGTCCTGGTCTATGCCTCCCTAGCCATGGTAAGGCAGATATCATGGTGAAGCCCATCAATGAATCTCGTCACACTCTCTTCCTCAGAGGCAATTAACATAGTAGCATGATGGGACAACCCAATAAATATTATCTCATAATCAATAACTGACATCTGACCCTATTGAAGGTGCTCAAATTGCCTCCTTAACTCATCTCTCATAGCGCGGGGCACAAACTTCTCCAAAAAGGCTCTGGAGAACTGAGCCCAAGTAAGAATAGGGGAACCATTCGCTATGCTCTGCTCATATGATTGCCACCACCTCTAGGCTAGACGTCCAAGCTGATACACAGTGAAATACACTCTGTTGGACTCCACGAGTTCGAGATTTCGAAGAATATCATTGCAACCATCAAGGAAATCCTAGGGATCTGCTGTAGGAGAACCATCAAAATGCGAAGGATCCATCCTCTTCAACCTCTTCTATTCATCCGCGGACAAAGCAGTTTCAACAATTGGTCTGGCGACAACTACTGGCTATGGTGCAATAACTAGAATTGTGTTTGAAAACCTGGATCAATCTGCTCGAGGGTATGAGTAGCTAGAGTCTGAACTTCGCCCCCATCAAAGAAGCAGCCAGTGCATTAGCAAATACCTAGGCCTAAGGCAAACTCTTGAATAATCAACTATACGAACCAAATCATCCGGATAAATTAGTGTAAGAAATAAACCATAGGGAACCTGAGCTGGTCCCACCAGCTCTACACAAATATAGGCCTGCTCATCCACTGAAGCTACTAGTGGCTCCACAGAGGGTGCTTTATCACGACCTCTAGCCGGGGCACGTGCTCCGCCTCTAGTCACTCCCCTACCCCAACCTCTCGCGGCTCCGACTCTAGGGATGGGCTCCTGATCTCCAGCTAATGCATGAGTCCTTACCATCTGTGATAAAATAGAAATAAAAGGTTTAGACTTGGATCAATCGAATCGCATGATAAGGATTGAAAGAAAGGGATCTTTTCCTAATGTCCTATAACCTCTCAAAGATAAGTACATATATCTCTACACCGATCCGCCAGACTCTACTAGGCCTGCTCCTGATTCGTGAGATCTAAGCAACCTAGTGCTCAGATACCAACTTGTCACAATTCAAAATTCCACTAGAATCGCGATGACACCTAACACCGCTTGCTAGGCAAGAGAACAACACATATACAAAAATAAACTTTAACAGTAGTAAGAAATAGTCTCAAATAGCTAAATAGAATAAATAACTTAAGTCAAATGACGATATAACTAAAACCACCCAAAATCTGGTGTTACCGAGTGCATGAGCTCAATAACGTACTAAATACAAAGTCTGAACAAAATACAGTACTGTCTGACAGACTAAATAGTAATATTATAAGATAAATGAGGGGACTTCAAGGCCTGGGAATGGGACATCAGTGCTATCTCAAAGTCTCCAAGCAATCTGGATGACGGCTCTCTAGCAACCACTACTATCAGCAATACCTAGATATGCAAAGAAAGTGCAGAGTATAGTATGAGTACAATTGACCCAATGTACTCAATAAGTAGCAAGCATAACCTCGACCTGAAAGCAGTAACGAGGTTGGCAAGGTCCAATACTCACTTTCAACAACCAATAACATCAACAACAAAATATAATGGCAAAAGGAAAAGCAGCTCATATTGGGTTCAAATTTATCACAATAAGAGGAGAAATATGGATGCTTTTCAAATATATCAGTCAAGGTATCAACTTTTCCATAGAAATCACTTAGATAGGGATTTAACAAACTAAACTATAACTTCAAGCTCTAAACATCAAATAGAGACATCAAATACCAATTAGCTTGAGGAAGAATATAACTTTATGCCTACATAACATGTATACGTGCCAAAATCAACAATATTACAGCAAAACCATCAAGTACACAAAATTTCAGCACATTCATAGTGCTGGCACAAACATCCCTAAATCATATTCTCATCACTCTTAAGGTGCCTGGCATAGCGTAATCATCACATACACATACACATACACATGCACATATACAAAACATTGTATTGGTGCTTGACATAAGTCCATCACTAAGCATATATAATGTTCCTGCACTTACAAGGTCCAAAGTATTATGGGTTATCACCTGACTCTGGAGGGACAGATCCTTGCCCAAGCACTGATCGGATTAAAAGTCAACGATCAATATCACTCAGCCCAATATGGGGTCTTGACGCAAGTATTACCTTACTATCAATATCAACATGGCTCTATGGCCCAAGATCAATTATCAATCTTCTCAATATTGCTCTTTGGCCCAAAATCAATCATCAATCTCCTCAGTTATCAATATACCCACATCTTGCAGTACCATAATTAAAATATCGTGTGGAATATACCAACGTGCCATAACTCATCTCAAACGCGTGTCACATAAACAAAGACACTAGCAACACGTGAAATAATATATAAAGAATGCACAAAGACAGAGATATAACATACGGATATAATATCATGGCTGGAAAATATGACTGCTGCTAAGACAAATAGCTTAACATAGCAAAAATGGCCCTATCATGTCTCAAACAGATAAAAAATAACTTAGACATGATTTCTAGCATGAATAACAGCTCATGCAGTTATACAAGTGGAGAAAACACGATATCAAATAATCATGATAGCAAAACAAGGCATGTAATAGCTTAAAGTCTATCTGGATCATGAATAACTACAGTGCACGCATATGTGCTCGTTACCTTGCATATGTGTCACCCTAACATATAGCAAACATCATAGCCTACAGGGAAATACTCTCAAACCTAGCCTAGGCAAGATACTTACCTCAAACGAGCGAGATTCAATACTTGAAGAATCCCTTGACTCTAAAATGGGTCTCCAAACGGATCAAATCTAGTAAGATAACACACCACAATGTCAAATAATGCTAAAGAAAATAATTATGAAGCATATAGGCTAAATCTTTAATCAATTATACAAAGTCAACCAAAAGGTCAACCCGAGCTTGCTTTCCAAAACCCAACAAAACCTATAAATCCCGATTACTCATTCGAATACAAGTCCAAATATATAAGTTTCATCCAAATCCGACTCCAAATTGCGGTTCAAATCTCAATTATTCACTTTTTAGAATCTAGCACAATCCCCCCCCCCCCAAAAAAAAATTCTCTTTCAAATTCCATAATGTTTAATAATCCATGGAGAAACAAGATATATTGTCAAAAATCAAGTAGAAATCACTTACCCTCCAAGTGGTGATAAAAATCTCCCAAAATATTACCTCTGACCGAGCTCTAAGACTCAAAATAGTAAAAATAAACCAAACCCTCGAAATATATTCTCCTGCCAGTAATTCCGTATATGTAGACCACTAGAATGCTTCTACGACGTTGCATTTGCAGAAAAACCTTTGCATATGCAAGATTCACTAAACCAGTCGACCTGTCGCCTATGCGACACAGTTTCGCATCTGCGGATACACTTCTATGCGAACACCCTCGCACAAGCTGGGACTCATACTTGCGAAACTTCAAAGCAGGTATGATTCAACCGAGACACCTCATCTCATTTCTATGAGAAAAATTCTGCACCTGCATTCGACTCCGCCTATGCGATGTGCCTGACCCCAGGTGCGATGCACCATATCCCTTCCAAAACCACCAATGATTTAATTTACCAACATAGCCCGGAATTGAACCGAAACACATCTGAGCCTCCCGGGACCCTGTCCAATCATACCTACAAATCTGAATACATCATCCAAACATATCTAAATTCCCAAAACACTATGAATAACATCAAAATCAAGAACCTACGATCAAAATCAATCTCTTAAGGTTCAAACTTTTTTCGGCGAACATCTCCGAATCATGACTAAACATTCTGGATTCCAACCAAACTTCACACACAAGTTTCAAAGTACTAAATGAACCTATTTCAAGCCCCGAAATGATAATTCGAGTATGGCATCACCAAAGTCAACTCCCATTCAAAACCTATGAGCTTTCCAAACTTTCAAATTTTCTACTTTCAATAAATAGAGTCAAAGCATCGTAGGAACCTGCAGCTTCAAATCCGGACATATACCTAAGTCCAGTATCATGGTAAGAACCTATTAGAACCCTTAAATAACCATTTTGAGATCATCTACTCAAAAGTAAAACCTTGATCAACTCTTACAATTTAAGTTTCTAACAATAAAACTAAGTATTCTCATTCACTCTCAAACCTTTTTGAAACCAAACCAACCATCCCCACAAATCATAAAACAGTAAACATCATCAACGTACCTAGTATAATCCCACAAGTGGGGTCTGGGGAGGGTAATGTGTACGCAGACCTTACCCATACCTGGCGAGGTAGAGAGACTGTTTCCAATAGACACTCGGATCAAGAAAAGGTGAAAAGAGAGAAAGGAAGAAGATGAAGGAGAAAGAGGAAGAAGAAAAAAAAATAGAGGGACAAAGGACGATAAGGAAAAGGGGAGAAAGACAACTATAATAAAAACAATAACAACAACAACAATAATAACAACAACGAAACCAGTAACAGAGAATAACATCATACAATAGCAAACTGGAACATACGATATACAGAGCGAACGAAAAAAACAAGGGAGCTACTAATACTACTAAAAAAGAACGAGGAACTCTCGACTACCTACTAGCCAACTACCCTAATCTTTGACATCCACACCCTTCTATCCTGGATCATGTCCTCAATAAGCTGAAGTAGCGCCATATCTTGCCTAATCACCTCTCCCCAATACTTCTTCGGCCGTCCTCTACCCTTTCTCAGACCCGCCACGACTAGCCTCTCACACCTCCTAACAGGGGCATTCGTACTCCTCCTCTGCACGTGCTGGAACCATCTCAACCCCAACTTCCTCATCTTGTCCTCCACGGGAGCCACTCCCACTTTGTTCCGAATAACTTCATTCCTAATCTATCTCTCCTGGTATTCCCACACATCCATCTCAGCATCATCATGTCTGCTACTTTCATCCTCTGAACATGGGAGTTCTTGACTGGCTAACACTCAGCCCCATACAAACACCTTCTTATCACACAAAACACCAGATGCGAGCCTCCATTTCATCCACCCAACACTGATATGGTGGGAGACCTCATCATCAATCTCCTCGTTACCTTGGATTGTAGACCCGAGATACTTGAAACTACCTCTCCTCGGGATGACTTGGGTATCAAGCTTCACATCCACATCCGCTTCATGAGTCTCGTCACTGAACTTACACTCCAAGTATTCCGTTTTGGTCCTGCTCAACTTGAAACCCTTAGACTCTAGGGTCTGCCTCCAGACCTCCAGCCTCGCATTGACCCCGCTCCTCGTCTCATCAATCAGAACTATGTCATCGGCAAATAACATGCACCATGGCACCTCCCCTTGAATGTGTTGCGTTAGCACATCCATCGCTAGAGCAAATAAGAACGGGCTGAGATCCAATCCCTGGTGCAACCCCAACACTACCGGGAAGTGATCTCAATTACATAAAATGATCTGGTGGAATGGGAGAGGAAGATCGAAGGAGAGAAAATGGGAAAGATTAGAGTAGAATTAAATGAAAACCTCTATAATAATGGTAATTAGATTTATAATATAGCATGGATATATAAACGTTCCTTTTAATAAAATTTAATCCTAATGCAATTCGAGTTACAGTTAAAAGGAACACTTGAAAAATATATAAAATTAGAAAATATGTAGAATTAACACTTCGTTTTGTGTAGTTTTGTTGCTCAATTTGTATATTTCGTTTATTTACTTCACTCTGTTTGGATTATTGTTCCCCATCGGTTTTAATGTATTGTATTGTATCGTATTGTATCGTTTTATGAATACGATGGTTGGATAGATTGTATTGTTTATTATTGTCAAATAATTTTTTGCTGTTCGGTTTGACTATATCGTACTGTACTATAATTGATAAGTTTACTAAAATACCTTCAATTATTTAAATATTAAATTTATCAAAAATTATGTATAAAAATAATTTAAAACACAAGAAGGCAAAACACCTTAAGAAAGTAGAACAAAGGAGTGAGACAGAAGAAGGCAAAACAAAGGAGCACATCTAGTTAAAATTGAGTTAAAAGCAAATTAGGAGAAAAAAATAAAACAGAAGGCGGCAAAACACCTTTAACGTTGGCGGCAGAAGTTCTAGAAAATAAATAAAGTAAGTTATAGGTTGGAGATTTGGAGTTAAAATAGAAAAAAGGTAAATGATAAAATAAAATTGTGGAATGATAAGTTAGGACATAATTGAAAAGAAAAATATGAAACAATCTCACCATACCAAATCGGTTGTTTAAAAAATGGGGACCTTTTATTATTCCGGAATAGTGGATTTAATAATACAATACAATCAATTTTAATGAAACAATCAAAATAAATATTATTTTGGGATAACAATACAATACGATACAATGTGAAACAACCATCCAAACAAGTTGTTAGTTGCTAGGTGTAGTTAAGGCCGGTAGAGCGCATCTAAGGTCTTATCTGTTTACATTAATGAAAGTCTGAACTGATTCAAACTTGAGATCATTAAGGATATAAAATTGACTCCTGCTATTAGAAATTAGCCATTATTTAAAAAGCTATTAGCATCTAGCTACTACTTTCACATGAAAGCAATATTTGGACAAAAAAAACTTCTACCTAAAACATGGAACAACTCTAGCAATAGTGTTGGATTTCAAATTTCGACAAGTGAAACTTCAACACTCTGTACCGGAGTTCAAAATTTTCCTACAGGTAAAATCCTATCACCCTATGCTTGAGTTTGAAACCTGTGAAGGTAAAACCCAGCTTTGTATGCTAGAGTTCTAACCCAATTCTTAAAGGCAACGCTTTTCAATGTTAGTTGCGACCTAAAGATGAGATAAGTACCAAATGCAAATCCAAAAACAATAGGAAAAAATCAAGGTTATGAATATCAAGGAAGATCACATGTCGTTCCAAACACATAAACTATGACAAATAACGTCTAAATTAAGTATATAAATTTAACCGATCCAACAAAATCAGACCCAGATCATATATGCAATTCTTTATCTTTCGTCTTCGACATGTCAACACATCAAATAGAAACAAAAAAATTAATTGCAACTAGGTATAGCACCAACGAGAGGATATATATATATATATATATATATATATATATATATATATATATATATATATATATATATTTTAGAAAATTACCTGGAAAATCCGTAGCGGCGGCCTTTCGGTGCACACTAAATAATCTGTTCATTGTGTAATTATCACGACCCAAATCCCTTAATAGGTAGTGATGATACCCAACGATGCTTTTAAGCAAGCCAACGTGTGAACCTCCAATTAGCTACCCATTTTAATTCTTAAAAATCAGAAATTTCACTTAATAGTTAGAATTTAATCTAACACTCATACAAACATGTGCTTTTATTTACCAAATTTCCGAGCATAAATAAATTATAAAGTGAAGTAACAGTAATAATATTAAATACAACTATGAAAAATCATTAGAAATCCCCAAAATCCTGTGTAACAAGTGCATGAGCATCTACTGGAATATACAACTCTACAACCACAACTGTCTGGAATATATAAGTTGACAGGATAAATAAATGAATATAATGGAGACTCTATGTGCTACGGATCGTAGCATGGGATGCAATTCACCATAAAGTCCCCTCAGCAGCTTTCGCCTATGCGCCAAGATGACCATCAAATAAACCTGCTGAGTACCTGCATAATTAGTGTAGAAGTATAGCATGAGTACATAAATCAACGCGTATCCAGTGAGTATCTAGCCTAACCCTGGAGAAGTAGTAATGAGGGGTCGGCATCGACACTTACTAGTGGTCCTATAAATTAGGTATCATGAAAGTAAACAGATATGAGGCATAGAAGGTAAAACAACGAAACATATATAAGTGCATAATACGATCCTCAACAGAAGAACAAACACGAGGTCCTTAATACCGGATACTATCTCGAATGGAATATGTAGTGGTCAACACCAGATAAAATATCACATCTACACTGACTTCTTATAAGATATTACGCACGATTCTGACGAGGCGAATGGCTCGATCCCATAAGTGTGTTTCATAGAACTGCTGAGTTGAACGACCTGATCCCATAAGAGTGTGTTACAATATAATGCCGAGGCGAATGACCCAATCCTATAAGAATACGATACATGATATTGCCGAGGCGAACGACCCAATCCCATAAGAGTACTACTAAGGCGTTCAGACCGATCCCATTAGAATATAAAACTTTATAGAGTCCTTGACTCCACTCACGAATATACGTGTGAGTTACGAAATTCAAGAAAACATTCAGATGAATACGCACGATGCGGGAGAAATTCGTAAGGGGAGTACAATTTCCATGGCTAATCAAGCAGCTCGTCAAGTATCTGAGATAGCAAGTCCATTACTCTATGCAAGTCTAGTCTCAAGTTATAATATGAATTAAAGCATTTAGACAGGTAAGGATAACTCAAATAATACAATTAGAGCATGGCATAAGTCTAAGTCTACCTAGACATAATCAGGAATTCTAGCATATGCACGGACACTCGTCACCTCATACGTGCATAGCTCCCACCACATGTAGCACAAAACCAATATATCACATTTGGAGTAAATTCCCTCTTACAAGGTTAGACAAGAGACTTACCTCGTTCTGAAATCCGATAACCGGCTCCAACGCCTCTCTAACACCTTAAACTGATGTCGAATGATCTAAAATTAATCAAACAATATGCAAACCAATAAAAATATACTCCAATACTTTTAATATAACAATTTATAACAATGTTCAACTCTACTCGAAATGTCAACAAAGTCAACCCCGAGCCCACGTGACCATATTAAGAAATTCTTTGAAGATAGATATTACCCATAGCACCACGAACTCAAATATATAATTTATTCCTAATTTCATGTCCAATTTCGTGGTCAAAATCCAAAATACCATTTCTAGGTTTTCTTCCAAAATAACATTTCTAGGTTTTCTTCCAAATCCCGTAATTTCTATTAATTTAATGTTAAAATTCATATATAATCCATGCATTTAACTTACAACATGTGGGAATAGCTTACCTTACCATAGGTGATGAAAATCTCACCTCAAAGAGCTCCAAAAATCGCCCACCCAAGTGAAAGTGTGAGGGAAATGGGATAAGTCCTGAAATAAACTGATCTACCTAGGCCTTTCCTCTTCACGATCGTGGAAGCCTCCTCGCGATCGTGAAGGCCAAAAATATAGCTGCCCAAAAATGTTTTTCGTGTTCGCGACATACAAGTCTTGTTCGCGATGCTCACGTTCACGAAGGTTTAATGCCTGCCAAGCTCACCAGCCCCCTTCCTTATTTGCGAACGCGATATTATTTTGCGAGTGTGTTCAACAACCCGTCAAGCCTATGCGAACGTGAGCACAAGTCCGTGAATACGAAGGCCAGTTGTAACGACCCGACCGGTCGTTTCATGAGTTACCACTTTGTTTCTCCTATTTCTACTTCTCTATGTGTTGTTCAGCTTTATTTTACCGTATCATGTCGGTTGATTCGGGTTTGGAGTAGTTTTGGAATGTTATGAGACACTTAGTCTCCTAAGTTGGCCTTTTAGTTGGAAAAGTCAACTGAAGGTTGACTTGTGTGAAAATAATCTCAGAATTTGATTTTTATGGTTTGGATAGCTTCGTTAGGTGATTTGGGACTTAAGAGCGTGATCGGAATGTATTTTGGAGGTCCGTGGTAGATTTAGGCTTGAATTGACGAAATTGAATTTTTGGCATTTTCTGGTTGGTAGAGGAAATTTTGATATTGGGGTCGGAATGGAATTTCGGAAATTGAAGTAGGTCCGTTGTGTCATTTGGGACGTGTGTGCAAAATTTTAGGTCATTCAGATAAGGTTTGATGGACTTTTTGATCGAAAGCGGAATTTGGAAGTTTTGGAATTCTTAGGCTTGAATCCGAGGGTGTGTTGGTGATTCGATGGTGTTTTGAGTATTCCGAAGGTTGGTATAAGTTTGTATGTTGTCATATGACTTTTTCGTACTTTTGGTTAAGATCCCGGGGGCCTCGGGATGAATTCGGAAGATTTTCGGAAAGTTTGGCTTTGGATATGAGCAGCTGAAGTTGATGCCCCTGTCATAACCGCACCTGCGGATTGGGTACCGCAGGTGCGTGATCGTAGAAGCGTTGGATCAGCCGCAAATGTGGCAAAGTAAGAGGAAGCCAGAAGTCGCAAGTACGGTAGATGTATCACACTTGCGAGACCGCATGTGCGAAAGGTAAGGCGCATGTGCGGTTCCAGGAACTTAAGTGAAAACTGTAGAAGAGATAGTTTGACCGTAGAAGCGGTAGTGCAGTAGCGGAAAAGGAACCGCATGTGCGAAATCCCTAGGTCAGAAAGTATATAAGGTTTCCTTCGCGAATGTTTGCTAAGTTCTCCATTTTTGAAGACGGAAAGTGAGCTAGGGCAGTGATTCATCAAGGGAAATCGAAGGTTATCAGTTGGGTAAGCCACTTAAGCTTCATTACTTGTGTTTATGGCCATTTTTCCATTATTTAATCATGGTGTTAGTGGAAATTAAGGAAGAAAATTGGGAGATTAGGGCTTGAAATTGGAGACCTTGATTTAGGAATTTGAGGGGTCGTTTGTGATCGGATTTGGATGTTCTTGTATGGACTCGTGGGACGATAAGGATTCTATTGATGTGTATCAAATTTCGAGACGTGGGCCCAGAGGTCGGGTTGGACCAATTTCGAGATTTTTGATATAATTTGATTATTTTCGCATGGGCTTCATTCCCTTAGCATATTTTGACATCATGATTCTGATTTTAGATAGGTTCGACATGAGTTGAGGCCGAGTCGAGAGGCAAGGGCATCACAAAGTGGTATTTCATCCGGTTGAGGTAAATAACCATTGTAAATCTAAACCAGAGGGTGTGAAGCCCCAGAATTTTGTACTGTTTTGATAAATGAGGTGACACACATGCTACGTGACGGGCGTGTGGGCGTGCTCCCATAGGATTTGTGACTTGGTCCTTCCCGTAGCGACTATATAGTTGCATATTTTGATATATGTTGAATATGATATCCATGTATTTAGAAATTGGTTTATTAGTTTGGGCTAAATGTCATGTTTAGGGCCTTCGTGCCGACCTGTTTAGACCCTTAGGGGTATTTTTACTACTTTTCTCACTCTATTTGATTTGAAAGCATATCCTCAATCATGTTTTACTTGTTTATTGTCTAAATTCGGTTTCCTCACTCTATTTCTTAATATGTGAAAACTGTTGGGCTGAGTTTCCCTGATTTTCCCTGATATGCCCGAGTGGCCGTGAGGTTAATGACCGAGAGAGGTTGAGGACCTAATGGTTAGGATTATATATATGTTATGGATTGGGCTGCACGCCGCAACGATATTATATATGTGGATCGGGTTGCGCGCCGCAACGATATACATATGGATCGGGCTGCACGCTGCAATAATATATATTGGATTGGGCTGCGCGCCACAACAATATGACACTTGGCTGTAGGAGCCCCTCCGGAGACTGTACACCCCCAGTGAGCGTAGTCGACTATATATTACGGATCGAGCTGCATGCCGTAGTGATTATTATTGTTATTATGAGATATTTATGGAGTCAGAGTGCTGAGTGTGAGTACTGTGTGACAAGAGCTGAGTCACAAGTAGCTGATAGTCTTGCCCGAGAGGCTATACTTATGAGTGATACCTTGCCCGAGGGGCCTGTTTATGACATTTTGCTTCTTTCACTCATCTTTTATACCGAGCCTCTGTTGAAAAATGTTGTATAAATGTCTTCAAAGGATTTTTGAATTGAAACTGGGGTTTTACGAGATAACTGGATATTGAATTGCAGATTTTGACTTTATATTTCTGTTTGAGATTTCTTATATGATTTTAAATGCTCATCACTGCACTCAGACTTTATTTACTTTAGTTACTTACTGAGTTGGCGTACTCACGTTACTCCCTGCACCATGTGTGCAGATCCAGGTGCCCGAGCATCAGAGTGAGAGCTTCCAGCACTCTTAGAGTCGAATCCGGAGATCGCAAGGTAGCTGCACGACATTCGCAGCCCTGCCTTCCTCATTCCTATCTTAATATTTTGTATTTTAGACTCATATTGTATTATTTAGATAGTGTTTGGTTGTATTTAGAAGTTCATTACTAATGACACCAGATTTGGGTTGTGTTTGAGTATTTTCGTACTGTTTTCTGCATATTTCTGTTGGTTTTTATATTACATATGAAGAATTTGAGACTTAATCTATTTTTTTGAAAATGATTTTATAAAAAGAATTCGATGTGGTAAATGTTGGGTTGGCTTGCCTAGTACTGTGATAGGCGCCATCACGACCTGGGTATTGGGGTCGTGACAAGTTGGTATCAGAGCCTAGGTTACATAGGTCTCACGGGTCATGAGCCGGTTTAGTAGAGTTTCGCGGATCGGTACGGAGACGTCTGTACTTATCCTCGGGAGGGTGCAGAACCTTTAGGGAAAACTTCACATTCTTGAAATTCCTATCGTGCGAATCTGTTGATTCTAGTATTAAACTTATGTTATTCTATTCTCTCACAGATGGTGAGGACACGTGCTACCGGTCAGGACGGACAACCACCAGTACCACCAGTTGGGGCCACTAGAGGCCGAGGACACGGTCGAGGCCGTGGTAGGGGCAGAGGTGTAGCCCGCACATCAGCTAGGGCAGCATCTGCAGATCCACCGGCCGCCCCAGTTCAGGATCAGGTCCTAGTTGTGGACGCTCCAGCAGCACCAGCTCAGGCGCTGGCTATGCCTATAGTGATTCCAGGCCTTTAGGAGGCCCTAGCCCAGATTCTATCAGTGTGCACTGGCCTGGCCCAAGCGGTCTCAGTTACTACAGCAACAACTACTTTTTAGGTCGGGAGAGGTACTCAGACTCCCATTGCTCGCATACCTGAGCAGGTTGTGCAGGGACTTCAAACACCAGGGGAACCTCCAGCCTAGCTGGTTGCACCAGCTCAGGATTATGTGGTTCCAGTTATGCCACAGTCTCGCGGAGAGGAGCTGTGTAGGCAGTTCGAGTAGTTGCGTCAGAGAGATATGACTGTGACGTAGTATGAGATGAGGTTCTCGGAGATAGCTCGTCATGCTGTTTGGTTGGTTCCTACGGATAGAGAGAGGATTTGGAGGTTTGTTGATGGCCTCATATATCAGCTTCAGATTCTCATGACCAGGGAGAGGGTGTCAGGTGCTACTTTTGAGGAGGTTGTTGACATTGCTCGCGAGATTGAGTCGTTTCGTCACCAGGAGCGAGATGAGAGGGAGGACAAGAGGCCTCGGGGATCTGGTGTCACACCTCCTTTTTTACCACCCGAGGGTATATGGGAGTTTTACAATTAAAGTGACATTAATCAAAATAAGATTAATTAATTTATCAGAGTCGCCATTTGGAATAGTTTATTTGGTGACCCAAGTCACTGGTTTATTTTAAAATCCCAAATCGAGGAAATTTCGACTTTACTTTATAAGTCTACGAACCAGAAATTCTAGATAAGGAATTCTGTTAACCCGGGAGAAGGTGTTAGGCACTCCCAGGTCCCGTGATTCTAGCACGGTCGCTTATACTATTAATAATTGGCCTATTATCTGATTTACTAACATGTTTTAAACCTATTGTGCATTTTTAACTTTATAACCGCTTTTTAATTATTTATTGTTACATATTGCGAATCATGTCACGGGAACCGTACCCACGATCTACAACATGTTTAATTTACTAACAAGATTAAATTGTGGCTGGGTCACATAAATGTACCCCCTGATTTTAGTAATTAAGCATCACAACTACGTCACGGGAACCGTACCCGTAGCTATGACAATTATTTAATTAACGCGCTTAAAGCAAACTACGAAAGTTCAAGGCATTTTCTACACGAGTTAAAGTAATTAATATGAGGGCCATAGATTATGGATTTTGTTTGCGTATGGCGCACCTCAATTTATTAAAGGGAAAGCATTCAACTAAGTGAACTACAAATATTCATATTTTAAACTAATTTGGGATTAAGTGTCACAACCACGCCATGGGAATCATACCTATAGTTGTGATGATTTAATTACGTGCTCAAAGGTTCGCTTACCCGAATGTCGACGGCCTAAACATACAACTAGCGATCAAAGTAAAAATAGAATAGTGAACATGTAATCCTCAAATTTCGGTTAGGCTTCCTTCAGATTCCCCAACCCTATGGCCAAACCACTACATCAGACGAAATCTAAATATTAAAAATACGGACTAATGAAACCAAAACAATAACATTACTAAAGTAAATAAAAATGTATAACACACCCAGCACAAAAGGCATCCGAACAATTAGGAAAGATACGAACCAAGAAATCAAACGATGACACTACTAAAGTGAGAGAGGAATTAAAGCTACAAGGAATTGCCATTTGAAGGTCCAGTTATTACCCCAATTGTCCTAGAAAGCTCATCAATTAATAATGTGAGCTAATTGATTTACTCTTCTTACTTTAGTATTTATCAAATTACCTAGGAGATTACTAAGGCGATCTGCTCACTCAACATCACGTCACAACAACTAAGTGAGGCTTAAGTCCTTATGAGCATTAGGCGAAACAAATCGGTGCAGAATGACATTACAACGACTTTACGCAATTCTCCTTTTAATCCAAAACCCACGAAACATGCCTGCTACATGAATTCCAATACTCCACACGGCTAAATGATAATGCCAGGAACTCTACTAAAACTAAGCACACTGCCAGGGGAGGTTCAAGCAAGGATAGTGATGTTTAAAACATAGTACAACCCCAAAATCCTCTAACTCTGAATAATTGAAAAGCTAACCAAACCTTTTTATTTTTACTTTAACAAAGCATACGGTCTTATTAGACTGAAGAACTCCCTTTAGCTATGACTTAACTGTCACGATCCGGATTTTCCACTCTTGGGAATCGGATGACGCCTACTAATGTGAACTAGACAAGCCAATCCTTTAAACCAATTACTTCTTTATACAATTATTTCCTTTTAGCAAACATAAAGCGACAACGTAATGACAACGAAATTTAAATTTAAGCGGAAGAAAACAATAAAATAGCTAAAATCCGTATCTATTACAAGTGCTTAAAACTTAATTGCCCAAAACCTGGTGTCACAGTGTCACAGACGGTCTAAGATTTAGTACATACAAAGTCTGAAGAAAATTATCAATACACTGTTTCTGAATTTAAGGAAAATGAAACATGGAATAAGGGATAGAGGGAGACGCCACGGCCTGCGGATGCCTGCAGGACTACCTTGGATCTCCGCATGGACTGAAGATAGCCTCCAAACTACGGTTCAAGAGCTGCTCCGGGATCTGCACATAGTGCAGAGTGTAGTATCAGCACAACCGACCTCATGTGCTGGTAAGTGTCTAGCCTAACCTCCGCGAGGTAGTGACGAGGCTAGAACCAGACTACCAAATAAACTTGTGCAGTTATATAATATATAGCGGAAAGTAAAGCAGAAATAGACAAATAAAGATGGGAGGGGGAAAAACATGCTTCGGGGAATAACAGGTAAAACAGAATATCAAGAGAATTATAAAGGAACCAAAAATCCAGCTACTAACAAGGATAAGGCAAACAAAGGCAGATTTCACTTTAATTTCACATCTTGTTGCAGGCGTGCAACCCGATCCCATTTCCTGTATCTCGTGGAAGGCGTGCCACCCGCTCGCATTTCATTAATCTCGTGGCAGGCGTGCCACCCACTCCCATTTCATTTATCTTGTGGCAGGCGTGCCACCTGCTCCCATTTCATCCATCCTGTGGCAGGTGTGCCACCCACTCCCATTTCATATATCTTGTGACAGGCATGCCACCCACTCCCATTTCAATTATCTTGTGGTAGGCATGCTACCCGCTCCCATTTCATATATTTCCGTGGCGACGTGCCACCCGATCCCAGTTACAAACCAACAATAATCATAAGGAATCCCGACAAGGGAACAAGAGCAATATCACAACTTCCCAGAAAGGGAACAATGATATTTCAATAGCATCCCGACAAGGGAATAATAATATCAAACAAACATCCCGTCAAGGGAACAATACTATCAAAACAAACATCCCGGCAAGGGAACAATGATGATAATAACATATGAAGCGCAACAAACCACAACGGAGTCATAACAATTATAATACAAGACTCACGGGCATGCTTGACACCGACGTATAGATACTCGTCACCATGCCTATACGTCTTACTCCGCAATTAACACGTAACAAGTAAGACACAACTCCTAATCCCTTAAGCTAAGGTTAGACCAAACACTTACCTCGATGCCACGAACACAATTCACGTTTCAATTATAGCTTTACCCCTTGATTCCACCACCAATTCGCTCGAATCTAGCCACAAGTTACTTAGTTACATCAATAAACGCTAAATGAATCAACCCTAATGCATGAAAATGAGTTTTTCAAAGTTTTACCAGAAAGTCAGAAATCGCCCCGGGCCCACAAGGTCAAAACTCGAGGTTCGAACCAAAATCCGATTACCCCTTCCCCCACGAACCCAAATATATAATTTGTTTTGAAATCGGACCTCAAATCGAGGTCCAAATCCCCAATTTTTGAAAAACCTAGGTTCTACCCAAAACACCCAATTTCCCCCATGAAAATCATTGATTTTAAGTTGAAATCATGTTAAAAAATGTTAATGATTGAATAAAACTAGTTAAAAACGACTTATAATTAATTTGGAGAAGAAGAAGCCTTTGAAAAATCGCCTTAGTGTGTTTTTGTTTTGAGAATATGAAAAATGGGTTAAAATTCGTCAAAGTATAAAAGTTGAAGGTCTCAAATGTGGGAATTACGAACCCCGACCTTTGTCGGCTTAGGAATTGGGAAACAGGGCTCGCATTTGCGAACCCTTCAGGAAATTTGGGCTTTCGCATTTGCGACTTCAAGCATTTCCAGCATACATCGCATTTGCGAAGGCACCCTCGCATTTGCGAGGTTGGAATTGCGAGGAACATCTCGCTTTTGCGAGGAAGGGTAGGCCTGGGCTGGTTCACATTTGCGACCAAGCCCTCGCATTTTCGATACCGCATTTGCGAGCCAGGCTTCGCAAATGCAAAGCCTACAGGCCTGATCATACTAGCAAAAATCTGCAATTTTCTACGTTTAAAATGCACCCCGTGGCGTATCCAAAACTCACCTGAACCCTCGGGGCTCCAAACTAAATATACACCCAACCTCAAAAACATCCTACGAACTTATTCGTGTAATCAAATCACCAAAATAACATCATAAACATCGAATTAAACCTCAAGATCAATGAAATTTCTTGAAACGTTTTTAAACATCAAATTTTGTATTTAAGGTCTGAATCATGTCAAATGGATTCCGTTTCTTACCAAATTTTACCGACAACACATATAAATCATATAGAACCTGTACCGGGCTCCGGAACCATAATACGGGCCCGATACCACAGGTTTCACATAACATTTCACTTTCAAAAACCTTTATATTTTTCAGAAAATAATTTCTTTCAAAAATTCATTTCTCGGGCTTGGGACCTCGGAATTCGATTACAGGAATACACCAAGTCCCATATTTTCCTACGAACCCTCTGGGACCGTCAAATCACGGGTCCGGGTCCATTTACCCAAAATGTTGACCGAAGTCAAATTAATTCATTTTATAGTCAAAAATTCATTTTTCATAGATTTTCACATATAGGCTTTCCGGCTACGCGCCCGGACTGCGTACAAAAATCGAGGTGATGCTAAAAGAGGCTTTTAAAGCCCCAGAACGCAGAATTCATTTTAAAAACAAGTGATGACCTCTTGGGTCATCACATTCTCCACCTCTAAAATAACCATTCGTCCTCGAACAGACAGAAGAAGGAAGTACCTGAGTCGGGGAAAAGATGGGGATAACGGCTCCGCATATCGGACTCGAACTCCCAGGTCGATGCCTCAGGAGGCTGACCTCTCCACTGAACACAAACAGAAGGAAGACTCTTCGATCTCAACTGACAAACCTACCGATCTAGAATAACTACCGGCTCCTCCTCATAAGACAAGTCCTTGTCCAACGGGACAATGCTGAAATCTAACACGTGGGGTGGATCGCCGTGATACTTCCGAAGCATGGACACATGAAACACTGGATGCACGACTGATAAGCTCGGCGGCAATGCAAGTCTATATGCCACCTCTCCTACTCAATCAAGAATCTCAAACGGGCCAATGAACCTAGGGCTAAGCTTGCCCTTCTTCCCAAATCTCATCACGCCCTTCATAGGCAACACTCGAAGCAATACCCGCTCACCGACCATGAATGCCAAATCACGAACCTTGCGGTTGGCATAACTCTTCTGCCTGGACTGAGCTGTACAAAGCCTAGCCTGAATGATCCTGACCTTGTACAAGGCATCCTGAACCAGATCTGTACTCAATAACCGAGCCTCTCCTGGCTCAAATCATCCAACCGGAGACCGACACTGCCTATCATATAAAGCCTCATATGGAGCCATCTGGATACTCGACTGGTAGCTGTTGTTGTAGGCAAATTCTGCTAAAGGCAAACACTGATCCCACGAGCCTCCAAAGTCAATGACACAAGCTCGGAGCATATCCTCCAAAATATAAATGGTCCGCTCAGACTGCCCGTCCGTCTGAGGATGAAACGCTATGCTCAACTCAACCCGCATGCCCAACTCTCGCTGAACTGCCCTCCAGAAGCGTGAGGTAAGCTGCGTACCTCGGTTCGAAATGATAGATACAGGCACACCATGAAGGCGAACAATCTCCCGGAAATAGATCTCAGCTAACCTCTCGGAGGAATAGGAGACTGCCACAGGAATGAAATGCGCTGACTTGGTCAGCCTATCAATAATGACCCATACTGCGTCGAACTTCCTCCAAGTCCGCGAGAGTCCAATAACAAAATCCATAGTGATCCACTCCCACTTCCACTCGGGAAGCTCAATACTCTGAAATAAACCACCAGGCCTCTGGTGTGCGTACTTAACATACTGACAATTCAAACACCAAGCCACATATGCAACGATATCCTTCTTCATTCTCCGCCACCAATAATGCTGCCGCAAATCCCGATACATCTTTGCGGTGCTCGAATGAATAGAGTATCGGGAACTATGGGCCTCCTATAAAATCAACTCTCGGAGCCCATCCATATTAGCCACACAAACTCGACCCTACAATCTCAAAACTCCATCATCACCTAAGGTAACCTGCTTGGAACCTCCGTGCTGCACCGTGTCTCTGAGGACACACAAATAGGGATCATTATACTACCGATCTCGGATACTCTCCAATAATAAAGAACGAGCGACTGTGCAAGCTAACACACGGCTGGGCTCAGAAACATCCAACCTCACGAACTGATTGGCCAAAGCTTGAACATCCAAAACAAGCGGTCTCTCACCGACTGGAATATAAGCAAGACTGCCCATACTGGATGACTTCCTACTCAAAGCATCGGCCACCACATTGAACTTTCCCGGATGATATAAGATGGTGATATCATAGTCTTTCACCAACTCCAACCACCTTTTCTGCCTCAAATTCAACTCCTTTTGCTTTAACAAATACTGAAGACTCTTGTGATCCGTGAATACCTCACATGCCACGCCATATAGATAATGACTCCAAATCTTCAATGCGTGAATAATGGATGTCAACTCCAAATCATGAACCGATTAGTTCTTCTCATGAATCTTCAACTACCGCGAAGCATAGGCAATGACCTTGCCATCCTGCATCAACACTACACCAAGTCCAATACTGGATGCATCATAATAAACTGTATAAGGCCCTGAACCTGTGGCAAAAACCAACACCGGTGCTGTGGTCAGAGCTGTCTTGAGCTTCTGAAAGCTTGCCTCACACTCGTTCGACCACCTGAACTAGGCACCCTTTTGGGTCAACCTGGTCATCGGGGCTGCGATAGATGAAACCTCCTCCACGAACCGACGATATTAGCCTGCCAACCCCAAGAAACTCCGAATATTTATAGTTGATACTGATCTAGGCCAGTTCTTGACTGCCTTAATCTTCTTCAGATCAACCTGAATACCCTATGCTGATACAACATGACCTAGAAATGCACTTGAACTCAACCAGAACTCACACTTCGAGAACTTAGCATATAACTGACTATCCCTCAAGGTCTGAAGAACCACACTAAGATGCTGCTCGTGCCCCTCTCAGCTGCGGGAATAAATCAAAATATCATCAATGAAGACTATCACGAACAAATATAAATAAGACCTGAAAACTCGGTTCATCAAATCCATAAAAGCTGCTGGGGCATTTGTCAACTCGAATGACATTACCAAGAACTCATAATGCCCATACCGAATATGGAAAGTTGTCTTAGGGACATCGGATGCCCTAATCCTCAACTGATGGTAGCCAGATCTCAAGTCAATCTTCGAAAATACCTTGGCACCCTGAGGCTGATCAAACAAATCATCAATCCTTGGCAATGGATACTTATTCTTGATTGTAACCTTATTCAACTGCCAGTAATCAATGCACATTCTCATCGATCCTTCCTTCTTCTTAACAAACAACACCGGCTCACCCCAAGGTGAAACACTCAGCCTAATGAAACCCTTCTCAAGCAAGTCTTGCAACTGCTCCTTCAACTCTTTCAACTCAGGCGGGGCCATACGATACAACGAAATAGAAATGGGCTGAGTGCCCAGAGCCAAATCAATGCAAAAGTCAATATCCCTGTCCGGTGGCATACCCGGCAGGTCTGAAGGAAAAACCTCAGGAAACTCATGAACAACAGGCACAGAATCAATAGAAGTAACCTCGGCACTAGAATCACGAACATATGCCAAATACGCCAAACACCCCTTCTCGACCATACACGAGCTATCACATAAGAGATAATACTACGGGTAGAATGACCAGGAGTCTCTCTCCACTCTAAACGAGGTAAACCCGGCAAGGCTAAGGTCACAGTCTTGGCATGACAGTGCAAGATAGTGTGATAAGGTGATAACCAGTCCATCCCTAATATGACATCAAAATCGACCATGTCTAGAAGAAGCAAATCTACACAAGTCTCAAGACCTCCAATCACAACTACATATGAACGATGGACTCGATCTACCATAATAGAGTCACCCACCGGTGTAGTCACATAAACAGGATCACTCAAAGAATCACTAGGCATAACCAGATACGAGCAAATTAAGATGACACATACGAGTATATAGACCCTGGATCAAATAACACTGAAGCATCTCTATCATAAACCAGAACTGTACAAGTAATAACTGCATCAGAAGCCTCATCCTCGGGCCTAGCTGGAAGAGCATAACATCAGGGCTGGGCCCCACCACCCAGAACTACATCTCTGGGATGGCCTGCTACTGGCTGGCCTCCACCTCTAACGGCCTGAGATCCACCTCTAATACCTCTACCTCCACCTCTAGCACCTCTACCCCCACCCCTAGCTAGCTGGGCGGGCTGTGGAATACTCGGTGCCTGAACCATGGCACGGGAACCCTGATGCTAAGAGCTACTCGATGCTCGAGGGCAATACCTAGTAATGTGCCTCGTGTCGCCACAAGTAAAACAAGCCTTCGACTGCTGGGGCTGATGACCCTGGAAACTCTGAAGCGGCGGTGCACTGATAGGAGTTGGTGGTGCACTGTAGGACTGCTAATCACAATACTGCATTTGAGAACCACGACCACCTGAAGCACCGTGAGAAACCTGAAGTGCTGACTAAAAAAGACTGGGAGGATAGCCCTTACCATATAAATCCCTACCTCCAGACGAGGTACCATTGAATCTACCTGAATGACGAGGCCTCTTGTCCGACCCCTGACCACCTCCCTACGATAGAACCATCTCAACTCTCCTGGCAACATTGGCTTCCTCCTGGAAAGATATCTCACTCCTAGCCTCCCTAGCCATCTGAAGACGTATCGACTGAATAAGTCCATCAATGAACCTCTTCACCCTCTTTCTCTCGGTGGGAAGTATAATAAAGGCATGACGAGCCAAGTCAATGATCCTGGTCTCATACTGGGTAACCGTCATAGAACCCTTCTGGAGACGCTCAAACTGCCTCCGATACGCCTCTCTCTGAGTGATGGGAAGAAACTTCTCCAAAAATAGCTGAGTAAACTGTTCCCAAGTCAAAGGTGGTGATCCGGCTGGTCTAGACAAGTAGTAATCTCTCCACCAAGTCTTGGCGGATCCAGACAAGCAAAAAGTAGCAAAATCGACCCTATTGGTCTTAACTATCCCCATGTTCCTGAGTACCTCATGAAAGCTATCTAGATAATCACGGGGATCCTCAGTAGATGCACCCCTGAAAGTAGTAGTGAAGAGCTTGGTGAACTTATCCAACCTCCACAAAGCATCGGCAGACATAGCTGCCCCATCATTGGTCTGAGCTACCATACCCGGTTGAACTGCTCCAACTGGCTGTACTACTGGAGTCTGGAACTGGGGAGCTACCTGCTCTGGAGTGCGAGTAGCAGGAGTCTGGGCTCCTTCTCCAGCCTGAGAGACGGTTGGTGCTATAGGAAGCAAGCTTGCCCGGGTGACACTCTCCATAAGGCCCACTAGACGGACCAGAGCATCCTGAAGTACTGAGGTAGCAATAAACCCCTCTAGGACCTGAGTTGGGCCCACCAGAACTACTGGGGCTGGAACCTCATCATCAAAATCAACCTGAGGCTCCACTGCTGGTGCTGTTGCTCGGGGCTGAGCTCTGCCCCTACCTCGGCCTCTAGCACGGCCTCGGCCTCACCCTCCGCCCTTCGTGGGAGCTAATGTTGGGGGCTCGAGCTGCTGGTTAGCGGATGAGGAAGTGCATGTTCTCGCTATCTGCGAAGGAACAGAGTAGAAATTCAATTAGCATTGAGAAATCAAACCGCATGATTGGAAATAATAAATGTGAAGTTTTTCCTAACTCTGTAGCCTCTGAGGGATAAATACAGACGTCTCCGTACCGATCCCTTAGACTCTACTAAGCTTGTCTGTGAACTGTGAGACCCATGTAACCTAGAGCTCTGATAGCAACTTGTCACGACCCGGATTTCCCACCCCCGGGAGTCGTGATGACGCCTACTAATGTGAGCTAGGCAAGCCAATCCTCTAAATCAATTACTTCTTTATTCAATTATTTCCGTTTAGCAAACAGAAAGCGATAACGTAATGACATCAAAAATTTAAATTTAAGCGGAAGAAAATAATAAAATAGATGAAATCCGTATCTATTACAAGTGTTTAAAACTTAATTGCCCAAAAACTGGTGTCACAGTGTCACAAACGGTGTAAGATTTATTACATACAAAGTCTGATGAAAATTATCAATACACTGTTTCTGAATTAAGGAAAATGAAACAGGGAATAAGGATAGAGGGAGATGCCAGGGCCTGCAGACGCTTGCAGGACTACCTTGGATCTCTGTGTGGACTGAAAGTAGCCTCCAAACTACGGTCCAAGAGCTACTCCGGGATCTGCACATAGTGCAGAGTGTAGTATCAGCACAACCGACCCCATGTGCTAGTAAGTGTCTCGCCTAACCTCGGCAAGGTAGTGACGAGGCTAGAACCAGACTTCCAAATAAACCTGTACAGTTATATAATATATAGCGTAAAGTAAAGCAGAAATAGACAAATAAAGATGGGAGGGGGAAAAACATGCTTTGGGGAATAACAAGTAAAACAGAATATCAAGAGAATTATAAAGGAACCAAAAATCCAGCTACTAACAAGGATAAGGCAAACAAAGGCAGATTTCACTTTGATTTCACATCTTGTTGCAGGCGTGCAACCCGATCCCATTTCCTGTATCTCCTGGCAGGCGTGCCACCTGCTCCCATTTCATTAATCTTATGAAAAGCGTGCCACCCGCTCCCATTTTATTTATCTTGTGGTAGGCGTACCACCCACTCCCATTTCATTTATATTGCGTCAGGCATGCCACCCGCTCCTATTTCATCCATCCTGTGGCAGGCGTGCCACCCGCTCTTATTTCATATATCTTGTGGCAGGTGTGCCACCCACTCCCATTTCAATTATCTTGTGGCAGGGAACATTAATATCAAAACAAACATCTCGGCAAGGGAACAATGATGATAAAACATATGAAGAGCAATAAACCACAACATAGTCATAACAATTATAATACAAGACTCACAGGCATGCTTAACACCAATGTATAGATACTCATCACCATGCCTATACGTCGTACTCCACAATTAACACGTAACAAATAAGACACGACTCCTAATCCCTCAAGCTAAGGTTAGATCAAACACTTACCTCGATGCCACGAACACAATTCACATTTTAATTATAGCTTTACCCCTTGTGTCCACTACAAATTCGCTCGAATATAGCCATAAGTTACTTAACTACATCAATAAACGCTAAATGAATCAACCCCAATGCATGAAAATGAGTTTTCCAAAGTTTTACCCAAAAAGTCAAAAATCGCCCCCGAGCCCACATGGTCAAAACCCGAGGTTCAAACCAAAACCCGATTACCCATTCCCCCACGAATCCAAATATATAATTTGTTTTGAAATCGGACCTCAAATCGAGGTCCAAATCCCCAATTTTTGAAAAACCTAGGTTCTACCCAAAACACCCAATTTCCCCCATGAAAATCATTGATTTTAAGTTGAAATCATGTTAAAAGATGTTAATGATTGAAGAAAACTAGTTAAAAATGACTTACAATTGATTTGGAGAAGAAGCGTTTGAAAAATCGCCCTAGTGTGTTTATGTTTTGAGAGGATATGAAAAATGGGTTAAAATTCATCTAAGTATAAAAGTTGTAGGTCTCAGATGTGGGAATTGTGAACAGGGGTTCGCAATTGCGAACCCCGACCTCTGCCGGCTTGGGAATTGCGAAACAGGGCTCGCATTTGCAAACCCTTCAGGAAATTTGGGCTTTCGCATTTGCGACTTCAAGCATTTCCAGCATACATCGCATTTGCGAGGTCGGAATTGTGAGGAACATTTCACATTTGCGAGGAAGGGCAGTCCCGGGCTGGTTCGCATATGTGACCAAGCCCTCGCATTTGCAATACCACAAATGCGAAGCCTGTAGGCCTGATCATACCAGCAAAAATCCTGCAATTTTCTACGTTTAAAATGCACCCCGTGGCCTATCCATTACTCGCCCAAGCCCTCGGGGCTCCAAACCAAATATGCACCCAACCTCAAAAATATCCTACAGACTTATTCGTGCAATCAAACCACCAAAATAACATCATGAACATCGAATTAAACCTCAAGATCAATGAAATTTCTCAAAACTTCTTTAAACATTAAATTTTGCATTTAAGGTCCGAATCACGTCAAATGGATTTCGTTTCTTACCAAACTTTACCGACAACATATATAAATCATATTGAACCTATACCGGGCTCCGAAACAATAATACGGGCCTGATACCACAGGTTTCACATAACATTTCACTTTCAAAAACCTTTATATTTTTCAGAAAATAATTTCTTTCAAAAATTCATTCTCGGGATTGAGACCTCAGAATTCAATTCCGGGCATACGCCCAAGTCCCATATTTTCGTACGGACCCTTCGGGATCGTCAAATCACGGGTACAGGTCCGTTTACCCAAAATGTTTACCAAAGACAAATTAATTCATTTTATAGCCAAAATTTATCATTTTTCATAGATTTTCACATATAGGCTTTCTAGCTACGCGCCCGGACTGCGCACGCAAATCGAGGTGATGCTTTAAGAGGTTTTCAAAGCCTCAGAATGTAGAATTCATTTTAAAAACAAGTGATGACCTCTTGGGTCATCTCATTCTCCACCTCTAAAATAACCGTTCGTCCTCGAACGGACAGAAGAAGGAAGTACTTGAGTCGGGGAAAAGATGGGGATAACGGCTCCACATATCGAACTCGGACTCCCAGGTCGATGCCTCAGGAGGCTGACCTCTCCACTGAACATGAACAGAAGGAAAACTCTTCGATCTCAACTGACGAACCTGCCGGTCTAGAATAGCTACCGGCTCCTCCTCATAAAACAATTCCTTGTCCAACTGGATAGTGTTGAAATCTAACACTAAAGGTTCGACCACAATGCAAGCAGAACCACAACAAGAAGGAGTGACTGATTAACTCGAATAGCCACGAAAGAAACCAAAATTCTGTTCTTAAAACTCTGAAACTCCTAGCAAAGACCTCAAAATAGAAGGAAACTTCAAAAATTTCTTATGAATCCTTTTGAGAAAAATGGTTTTCAGCCGTTTGTGCTTCTTTTTTTACCCCTTTTTCTGTCTTCTCAAAAAAATTGACTAAAATTGAAGAATCTCACAAAAGGAACTCAAGAACCCTAGAAATGTTTTACTCTACTCCTTTTCTGAAAAAAGAAATCTTCCCTTAAACAAGAAAAACTTACCTTATATATAAACCTCAAAAAATCTTGAAACTTCTGCCAAGAATCCAAAGAATTCCCTCATTTGTGAACGATTTTAGGGATAAATGGAAGGCATGGATTGATTTCCAACCATCCACGACTTTCATTCATCCAACAAATCGCTCAAGAGCACAAAAATAACGTGCAAATTCGGAGGGAATATTCTTATTTTGTCAGAAATCCGTTACGATTAGGGTGACGTGGAGAGACGGGACCCGTGTGTGAGTGAACTCGCCTGAGTTTCAGGCGAGTTGAGGTTGGCTAAGAGGAGGGAGACGATAAACAGTACGTGAGGGCGCCGTTTCTGGTGTTTAGGATTAGGGTTTGATCTAGGAGAAAATGTTATCAGGAGCTTATATATTAAGGGGAAACAGGCGGATCCAGAGGCGGGTTTGGGTCATAGGTCTTGGGCTGGGGCAGTTTAAATGGTATTTGGGCTGGGGGAAGTTCAGTTAATTTGAATTTTCAGCCCAAATGAAACTAACCCTTTCCAATTCGTTTTCCTTTTTTTTAATCTTCTAATTAATGAATCCTAAAATTAAAATCCTAAATTATCTAAATTACAAAATTAAACTAATTACCTAATTACAATAATTATAAAAGTTACTTAATCCTAAATTAAAAGAGAAAAACAATAATCTAAAAATTAAAAGGTAAACAATATAAAATGAGCTATTTTTGTGATTTTTATTTTTCTTAATAAAACAATAATTACTAATTAATCCTAAAAAATGTAAAAACAAAACCTAAATGCAATTCATGGTATTGTTTTTGTATTTTCATGATTTTAATAAAATTAAACGTGCACAAAAATGCAAACAATTAATAAAAATTCTACAAAATTCATATAAAATGGCAAAAAATAACTGGAAAAATATACTTTCTTGAATTTTGTAGGAGTAATTCATATAGGACAAAAATCACATGCTCACAACTGGTAGTTTTGGAGGAGCTCCTTCGAGAGATCAGTTTCAGCATGGCAGGGGCCGTTCATTCAGACATGCTCAGTTAGCTCGCCCAGTTCATCGTAGGGCGTCATCGGGCCATGGTTCTCACAGCTCACATCAGGGTCATTCATCACTCAGTGCCTTACCAGCCCAGAGTTCTTCCCGTGCTCCATTGGTTCAGGGTTCTTCCATGCCAGGTCGTTATACTGGTCATTCTAGTGCCAGGGGTTCCCTTCGGTCCCCGTTCCCCGCACCATAGAGTTGTTATGAGTATGGAGAGTTTGGACATATGAGGAGGTAATGTCCTCATCTTCTTGAGATTCCATCTCAGCAGAGGGGTCAGCCCTCGACTTCAGCTCCAGTAACTTCACCACCCGCTCAGTCAGCTAGGGGTGGGGGTCAGTCAGCTAGGGGTCGCCCTAAAGGGGAAGGTCGATCAGGTGGTGGTCAGGCCCATTTCTATGCACTCCCAGCCAGACCAGATGCTATTGTTTTAGATGCTGTAATTACAGGTATTGTCTCTTTCTTCCACAAAGATGCCTCTGTATTATTTTATCCTGGTTCCACATTTTCATATGTGTTATCATATTTTGCTCGTTATCTGGATACGCCCCGTGAGTTTCTTGTTTAATCTGTTCGTGTATCTACTTTAGTGGGTGATACTATAGTTGTGGACCGTGTTTATCGGTCGTGTGTGGTAACTATTAAGGGTTTGGAGACCCGAGTGGACCTTTTGTGGCTTTGTATGATGGACTTTGATGTGATATTGGGCATGGATTGGCTATCTACGTGTCATGCTATATTGGACTATCATGCTAAGATAGTGACATTGGCTATGCCGGGTGTGCCACGGATTGAGTGGTGAGTTTCAACTGATTTTGTTCCCAATAGGGTGATTTCGTTCTTGAAGGCTCGTCGGTTGGTTTGGAAAGGTTGTCTTTCATGCTTAGCCTTTGTGAGGGATGTAAGTGCAGAGACTCATAGTATTGATTCTGTTCTTGTAGTGAGGGATTTTCCTGATATGTTTCCTGTAGACCTGCCGGGCATGCCACTGGACAAGGATATTGATTTTGGTATTGATATGGTACTGGGCACTCAGCCCATTTTGATTCCACCGTATCGTATGGCACCAGTAGAGTTGAAGGATTTGAAGGAGCAGCTTCAATAACTCTTTGATAGGGGGTTATTCGGCCTAGTGTGTCGCCTTAGGTGTTCTTGTTCTATTTGTGAAGAAGAAGGATGGCACGATGAGGATGTTCATTGATTACAAGTAGTTGAACAAATTTACAATCAAGAATAAGTATCCTTTGCCTCGCATTGATGATTTATTTGACCAGCTTCAGGGAGCGAGGGTGTTCTCCAAGATTGATCTCCGTTCACAGTATCACTAGTTGAAGATCAGGGACTCGGATATTCTTAAGACAGCTTTTAAGACCCGATATGGTTATTATGAGTTCCTTGTGATGTCTTTTGGGCTGACCAATGCCCCAGCAGCTTTCATGTAATTGATAAACATCGTGTTTCGATCTTTTCTCAACTCGTTTGTGATTGTTTTTATTGATGATATTCTGGTGTACTCGCATAGTCAGAAAGAGCACGCGGAGCATTTGAGAGTTGTATTACAGAGATTGAGGGAGGAGTAGCTTTATGCAAAGTTCTCCAAGTGTGATTTTTGGCTCAGTTCGGTGGCTTTCTTGGGGCATGCGGTGTCCAGTGAGGGTATTCAAGTTGATTTAAAGAATATTGAGGTGGTTCAGAGCTGGCCTAGACCATCCTCAACCACAAAGATTTGCAACTTTCTTGGTTTGGTGGGTTATTACCGTCGGTTCGTTCAAGGATTTTCATCTATTGCATCACCCTTGACCAAATTAACTCAAAAGGGTGCTTTATTCAGGTGGTCAGATAAGTGTGAGGTGAGCTTTTAGAAGCTCAATACTGCCTTGACCACCGCTCCAGTGTTAGTTTTTCCATCAGCTTCAGGTTCTTATACAGTGTATTATGTTGCTTCGAGAGTTGGTATTGGGTGTGTGTTGATGCATGAGGGTAGAGTGAGTGCTTATGCTTCTCGTCAGTTGAAGCCCTATTAGAAGAACTACCATGTTCATGATCTAGAGTTGGTTGCTATTGTTCACGCGTTGAAGATTTGGAGGCGTTATTTGTATGGTGTGTTTTGTGAGGTGTTTACTGATCATCGTAGCCTCCATCACTTGTTCAAGCAGAAGGATATCAATTTGAGGTAGCGGAGATGGTTGGAGTTGCTAAAGGATTATGATATTACTATTTTGTACCATTTGGGAAAGGCTAATATGGTGGCCAATGCCTTGATAAGGAAGGCGACGAGTATGGGGAGTTTGACGTATATTCATATTGGGGGGAGTCCTCTTGCAGTAGATGTTCAGGCTTTGGCCAATAGGTTTTTCAGGTTGGATATTTCTGATCCCAGTCGTGTCTTAGCTTGTGTGGTTTCCCAGTCTTCATTGTTTGATCGCATCAGAGAGCGCCAATATGATAATCCTCATTTGCTTGTCCTTAAGGAAAGATTTCAGCACGATAATGCCAGGGATGTGACTATTGGAGATGGCGGGGTATTGAGGATGCATGGCCAGATATGTGTGCCCAATGTAGATGGGCTTCGGGAGTTGATCTTAGAGGAGTCCCATAGCTCGCGGTATTCCATCCATCCGGGTGCCACGGAGATGTATCAGGATTTGAGACAACATTATTAGTGGTGAAGAATGAAGAAGGATATTATAGGATTTGTAGCTTGGTGTCTCAACTGTCAGCAGGTGAAATATGAGCATTAGAGACAGGGTGGCTTGCTTCAGCAGATAGATATTCCAGAGTGGAAGTGGGAGTGGATTACCATGGACTTTGTAGTTGGGCTCCCACGAACTTTGAAGAAGTTTGATGCTATTTGGGTGATTATGGATCGGCTGGCCAAGTCCGTGCACTTCATTCCTATGTGTACTACTTATTCCATAGAGCAGTTAGCAGAGATTTATATCCAAGAGGTTGTTCGCTTGCATGGGATTCTAGTTTTCAGATAGAGGTACTCAATTTACTTCACAGTTTTGGAGGGTCGTGTAGTGAGAGTTGGGTACTCAGGTTGAGTTGAGCATAGGTCTCCACCCTCAAATGGACGGGCAGTCCGAGCGCACTATTCTGATATTGGAGGACATGTTGCGCGCTTGTGTCGTTGATTTTGGACGGTCATGGGATCAGTTTCTACTGCTCGCGGAGTTTGCTTATAACAACAATTATCAATTGAGTATTCGGATGGCTCCATATGAGGCCTTATATGGGAGACGGTGTAGATCTCCAGTTGGTTTATTTGAGCCAGGTGAGGCAGGTCTTTTGGGTACAGACTTGGTTTATGATGCTTTGGACAAGGTGAAGGTGATTCAGGAGAGGCTTCATATAGCGCAGTCGAGACAGAAAAGTTATGCCGATAGAAAGGTCCACGATGTGTCTTACATGGTTGGAGAGAAGGTTATACTGAATGTTTCACCCATGCAGGGTGTTATGAGATTTGGGAAGAAGGGGTAATTGAGTCCTCGGTTCATTGGGCCTTTTGAGGTGCTTTGGAGGATTGGAGAGATGGCTTATGAGCTTGCTTTGCCACCCAGCTTGTCGAGTGTGCATCCGGTATTTCATGTTTCTATGCTCTGAAAGTATATTGGCGATCTGTCTCATGTTTTTGACTTCAGCACAGTTCAGTTAGATGATGATCTGACTTATGATGTGGAATGGCTATTTTGGAGCGTCAAGTACGAAAGTTGAGATCAAAGGATATAGCTTCAGTGAAAGTGCAGTGGAGAGGTCGGCCCATGGAGGAGGCTACCTGGGAGACCGAGTTGGAGATGCAGAGAAAATATCCTCAACTATTTGAGGCTTTAGGTTTGTTTCTTGACTCGTTCGAGGACGAACGTTTGTTTAAGAGGGGGAAAATGTTACAGCTTGTCCGGTCGTTTCATGAGTTATCGCTCTGTTTCCCCCATTTCTACTTTTTTGTGTGTTGTTCAGCTTTATTTCATCGTATCATTTTGGTTGGTTCAGGTTTGTAGTAGTTTTGGAATGTTATGAGACACTTAGTCTCCTAAGTTGGCCTTTTAGTTGGAAAAGTCAACTGGAAGTTGACTTATGTGAAAACAATCTCAGAATTTGGTTTTTATGGTTTGGATAACTTTGTTAGGTAATTTGGTACTTAGGAGCGTGATCGGAATATATTTTGGAGGTCCGTGATCGATTTAGGCTTGAATTGGCGAAATTGGATTTTTGCATTTTCCGGTTGGTAGCGGAAATTTTGATATCTAGGTCAGAATGGAATTCTGGAAATTGGAGTAAGTCCGTTTTGTCATTTGGGATGTGTGTGCAAAATTGCAGGTCATTCGGATGAGGTTTGATAAACCTTTTGACCGAAAGCGGAATTTGAAAGTTTTAGAATCCTTAGGCTTGAATGTGAGGGTGTTTTGGTGATTCGATGTTGTTTTGAGTGTTTCGAAGGTTGGTATAAGTTTGTATGTTGTCATATGACTTGTTTGTACTTTTGGTTGAGATCTCGGGGGCCTCGGGATGAATTCGGAAGTTTTTTGGAAAGTTTGGCTTTGGATATAAGCAGTTGAAGTTGCTGCTCCTGTCATAACTGGACCTCGAGGTTGGGTACCGCAGGTGCGTGATCGCAGAAACGTTGGATCAGCCGCAAATGCGACAAAGTGAGAGGAAGCCAGAAGTCGCAGGTGTGGGAGATGTATTGCACCTACGAGACTGCAGGTGCGGAAGGTAAGGCGCAGGTGCGGTTCCAGGAACTTAAGTGAAAATCGTAGAAGCGGTAGTTCAGAAGCGGAAAAGGGACCGTAGGTGCGAAATCTCCGGGTCAGAAAGTATATAAGGTTTCCTTCGCGAATTTTTGCTAAGTTCTCCATTTTTGAAAACGGGAAGTGAGCTAGGTCAATGTCTCATCAAGGGAAATCGAAGGTTATCAGTTGAGTAAGCCACTTAAGCTTCATTACTTATGTTTATGGCCATTTTTCCATTGTTTAATCACGGTGTTAGTGGAAAATAAGGAAGAAAATTGGGGGATTAGGGGTTGAAGTTGGAGACCTTGATTTAGGAATTTGAGGGGTCGTTTGTGGTCGGATTTTGATGTTCTTGGTATGTATGGACTCGTAGGAGGATAAGGACTCTATTGATGTGACTTTTACCAAATTTTGACACGTGGGCCCGGGGGTCGGGTTTGACCTATTTTGGGATTTTTGATATAATTTGATTATTTTCGCATGGGCTTTGTTCCCTTAGCATATTTTGATGTCATGATTCTGATTTGGATAGATTCGACGCGAGTTGAAGCCGAGTCGAGAGGCAAGGGCGTCACGGAGTAGTATTTCATCCGGTTGAGGTAAGTAACCATTGTAAATCTAGACCTGAGGGTATGAAACCCCAAAATTTCGTACTGTTTTGATAAATTAGGTGATGCACATGCTAGGTGATGGACATGTGAGCGTGCACCCGTAGGGATTGTGACTTGGTCCGTCCCGTAACGACTATATAGCTGCATATTTTGATATATGTTCAATATGATATCCATGTGTTTAGAAATTGGTTTATTAATTTGGGCTAAATGCCATGTTTGGAGCCTTCGTGCCGACCTGTTTAGACCCTTACAGGGTTTTTTTACTATTTTCCTCTCTCTATTTGATTTGAAAGCATATCCTCAGTCATGTTTTACATGTTTATTGTCTAAATCCGGTTTCCTCACACTATTTCTTAATATGTGAAAATTGTTGGGCTGAGTTTCCCTAATTTTCCCTGATATGCCCGAGTGGCCGTGAGGTTTATGACTGAGAGAGGTTGAGGACCTAATGGTGAGGATATATATATATATATATATATATATATATATATATGTTATGGATCGAGTTGCACACTACAACATTATTATATATATGGATCGGGCTGCGCGCCGCAACGATATACATATGAATTGGGCTGCACGCCATAGCGATATATATTAGATCGGGCTGTGCGCCGCAGCGTTATGATGCTTGGGCTGTAGGAGCGCCTCCGGAGTCTGTACACCCCTAGTGAGCATAGTCGACTATATATTACGAATTGGGCTGCACGCTGCAACAATTATTATTATTATTGTGAGATATTTATGGAGCCGGAGTGCTGAGTGTGAGTACTGTGTGACGAGAGCTGAGTCATGAGTGACCGAGAGGCTTGCCCGGGAGGCTATACTTAAGAGTGATTATTTAGACAGTGTTTGGTTGTATTTAGAGGCTCATGACTAATGACACCAGATTTGGGCTCTGTTTGAGTATTTTCGTACTGTTTTTCGCATATTTCTATTGATTTCTATATTACATTTGAAGAATTTGAAACTTAATCTGTCTTTTTGAAAATGATTTTTAAAAAGAATTCGATGTGGTAAATGTTGGGTTGGTTTGCCTAGTACTGTGATAGGCGCCATCACGACCGGGGTATTGGGGTCGTGACAAGTTGGTATTAGAGCCTAGGTTACATAGGTCTCACAGGTCATGATCCAGGTTAATAGAGTCTCACAGATCGGTACGGAGATGTCTTTACTTATCCACGGGTGGCTGCAGAACCTTGAGGGAAAACTTCACATTCTTGAAATTCATGTCGTGCGAATCTATTGATTCTAGTACTAAACTTCTATTATTTTATTCTCTCACAGATGGTAAGGACACGTGTTACCAATCAGGATAGATGACCACCAGTACCACCAATTGGGGCCACTAGAGGCCGAGGACACGGTCGAGGCCGAGGCAGGGGAAGGGGTATAGTCCGCACAGCAGCTAGGGCAGTACCTGCAGATCTACCGGCTACCCCAGTTCAGGATCAGGTCCCAGTTGTGGACTCTCCAACAGCACCAGCTCAGGCACCGGCTGTACCTATAGTGTTAGAGGATTCTTCGTACAACGGGTATGCTGGAGACCAGCGGTGTAGCATTTACTACTTTTCAGTTTTCTAGAGCTGCCTTTACTTGGTGGGAGGCTATGAGAGGCGTAGGCCTATTAATGTAGCGCACCTTACCTGGAAGCAATTCTCCGTTCTCTTTTTGGAGAAGTATGTGCCATAGTCTTGTAGAGAGGAGCTGCGCAGACAGTTCGAGCAGTTGTGTCAGGGAGATATGATTGTGATGCAGTATAAGATGAGGTTCTCGGAGTTAGATCGTCATGTTGTTCGATTGGTTCCTACGGGTAGATAGAGGATTTGAAGTTTCATTGATGGCCTTACATATCAGCTTCGGATTCTCATGACCAGGGAGAGGGTGTCAGGTGCTACTTTTGAGGAGGTTGTTGACATTGCTCGCGATATTGAGTTGGTTCGTCGCCAGAAGCGAGATGAGAGGGAGGCCAAGAGGCCTTGGGGATCTGGTAGTTTTGGTGGAGCTCCTTCGAGAGGTCAGTTTTAGCACGGCAGGGGCCGTCCATTCAGACATGCTCATTCAGCTCACCTAGTTCATCGTGGGGCGTCATCGGGCCATGGTTTTCACAGCTTACATCAGGGCCATTCATCATTCAGTGCCCTACCATCCTAGAGTTCTTCCCGTGCTCCATCGGTTCAGGGTTCTTCTATGGCAGTTCCTTCTACTGGTCATTCCGGAGCCAGGGTTCTCTTCGGTCCCCATTCCCCGTACTAGGGAGTTATTACGAGTGTAGAGAGTTTGGACATATGAGGAGGCAGTGTCCTCATCTTCTTAAGAGTCCATCTCAGTAGATGGGTCAGCCCTCGACTTCATCTTCAGTTACTTTACCACCCGCTCAGGCAGCTAGGGGTGGGGGTCAGTTAGGTAGGGGTTGCCCTTGAGAGGGAGGACGATCAGGTGATGGTCAGGCCCATTTCTATGCACTCCTAGCCAGACCAGATGCTATTACTCAGATGCTGTGATTACAGGTATTGTCTCAGTCGGCCATAGAGATGCCTCTATATTATTTGATCATGGTTCCACTTTTTCATATGCGTCATCATATTTTGTTTATTATCTCGATACGCCCCGTGAGTCTCTTGTTTCATCTGTTCATGTATCTACTCTGGTGGGCGATACTATAGTTGTGAACCGTGTATATCGATCGTGTGTGGTGACTATTAGGGGTCTAAAGACCCGAGTGGACCTTTTGTTGCTTTGTTTGGTGGACTTTGATGTGATATTGGGCATGGATTGTCTATCTCCGTGTCGTGCTATATTGGACTGTCATGCTAAGACATGATGTTGGCTATGCCGGGTGTGCCACGAATTGAGTGGCGAGGTTTGACTGATTTTGTTCCCAATAGGGTGAATTCGTTCTTGAAGGCCCAACGGATGGTTGGGAAATGTTTTCTTTCATACTTAGCCTTTATAAGGGATGTCATGGAAGAGATTCCCAGTATTAATTTTGTTCCTATAGTGAAGGATTTTCCTGATGTGTTTCCTGCAGACCTGCTGGGCATGCCACCGGACAGGGATATATATTTTGGTATTGATCTGGGGCTGGGAACTCAGCCCATTTCTATTCCATCGTATCGTATGTCACCAACAGAGTTGAAGGAGCAACTTCAAGAACTCCTACATAAGGGGTTTCTTCGGCCTAGTGTGTCGCCTTGGGGTGCGCCTATTTTATTTGTGAAGAAGAAGGATGGCACGGTGAGGATCTGCATTGATTACAGGTAGTTGAACAAAGTTACAATCAAGAACAAGTATCCTTTGCCTCATATTGATGATTTATTTGACCAGCTTCAGGGAGCGAGGGTGTTCTCCAAGATTTATCTCTGTTCAGGGTATCACCAATTGAAGATCAGGGACTCGGATATTCTTAAGACAGATTTCAGGACCCGATATGGTCATTATGAGTTCCCTGTGATGTCTTTTGGGCTGACCAAAGCCCCAACAACTTTCATGTAATTGATGAACAACGTGTTTCAGACTTATCTTGACTCATTTGTGATTGTTTTCATTGATTATATTCTGGTGTACTCGCATATTTAGGAGGAGCACGCGGAGCATTTAAGAGTTGTGTTACAGAGATTGAGGGAGGAGAAGCTTTATGCAAAGTTCTCCAAGTGTGGTTTTTAGCTCAGTTCAGTGGCTTTCTTGGGGCACATGGTGTCCAGTGAGGGTATTCAGGTTGATCCAAAGAAGATAGAGGCGGTTCATAGTTGGCCGAGACTGTCCTCAGCCACAGAGATTCGCAGCTTTCTTGGTTTGGTGGGTTATTACCGTCGGTTCGTTCAGATATTTTCATCCATTGCATCACCCTTGACCAAATTGACTCAAAAGGGTGCTTTATTCAGGTGGTCGGATGAGTGTGAGGCGAGCTTTCAGAAGCTCAAGACTGCCTTGACCACAACTCTAGTGTTAGTTTTGCCATTAGCTTTAGGTTCATATACAGTGCATTATGATGCTTTGAGAGTTGGTATTGGGTGTGTGTTGATGCAGGAGGGTAGAGTGATAGTTTATGTTTCTCCTCAGTTGAAGCCCCATGAGAAGAACTACCCCATTCATGATCTAGAGTTGGCTGCCATTGTTCAGGCGTTGAAGATTTGGAGGCATTATTTGTATGGTATGTCTTGTGAGGTGTTTACTGAACACCGTAGCCTCCAGCACTTGTTCAAGCAGAAAGATCTCAATTTGACACAGCGGAGATGGTTGGAGCTGCTAAACGATTTTGAAATTACTATCTTGTACCATCTGGGAAAGGCCAATATGGTGGCCGATGCCTTGAGTAGGAAGGCGGTGAGTATGGGGAGTTTGGCGTATATTCTTGTTGGGGAGAGACCTATTGCAGTAGATGTGCAGGCTTTGGCCAATCGGTTAGTGAGGTTGGATATTTCTGAGCCCAGTTGGGTCTTAGCTTGTGTGGTTTCCCGGTCTTCAATGTTTGATCGTATTAGAGAGCGCCAGTATGATGATCCTCATTTTCTTGTCCTTATGGATAGAGTTCAGCATGATGATGTCAGGGATATGACTATTGCTGATGATGGGGTACTGAGGATGCAGGGCCGAATATGTGTGCCCAATGTAGATGGGCTTCGGGATTTGATCTTAGAAGAGGCCCATATCTCGCGGTATTCCATCCATCCAGGTGCCGTGAATATATATCATGATTTGAGACAACATTGTTGGTGGAGAAGAATGAAGAAGGATATTATGGGATTTGTAGTTCGGTGTCTCAACTATTAGCAGGTGAAATATGAGCATTAGAAATTGGGTGGCTTGCTTCAGCAGATAGATATTCCAGAGTGGAAGTGGGAGCGGATCACCATGGACTTTGTAGTTGGTCTCCCATGGACTTTGAAGAAGTTTGATGCTATTTGGGTGATTGTGGATAGACTGACTAAGCCCGCGCACTTCATTCCTATGTGTACTACTTATTCCTCAGAGCAGTTAGCAGAGATTTATATCCGAGAGGTTGCGCTTGCATGGGATTCCAGTTTCCATCATTTCAGATAGAGGTACTCAGTTTATTTCATAGTTTTAGAGGGTCGTGCATTGAGAGTTGGGTACTCAAGTTGAGTTGAGCACAACTTTCCACCCTCAGACGGACGGGCAGTCCGAGCGCACTATTCAGATATTGAAAGACATGTTGCGTGCTTGTTTCATTGATTTTGGATGGTCATGGGATCAGTTTCTGCCCCTCGCGGAGTTTGCTTATAACAACAGTTACTAATCGAGTATTCAGATGGCTCCATATGAGGACTTACATGGGAGATGGTGTAGATCTCCTGTTGGTTGGTTTGATCCGGGTGAGGCTAGGCTTTTGGGTACAGACTTGGTGCATGATGCTTTGGACAAGGTAAAGGTGATTCAGGAGCGGCTTCATACAACGCAGTCGAGACAAAAGAGTTATGCTGACAAGAAGATCCACGATGTATCTTACATGGTTGGAGAGAAGGTTCTACTAAAAGGTTTCACCCATGAAGGGTGTTATGAGATTTGGGAAGAACGGGTAAATTGAGTCCTCGAATCATTGGGCCTTTTGAGGTGCTTCGAAGGATTAGAGAGGTGTCTTATGAGCTTGCTTTGTCACCCAGCTTGTCAAGTGTGCATCTGGTATTTCATCTTTCTATGCTCCGAAAGTATATTGGCGATCCGTCTCATGTTTTGGACTTCAGCACGGTTCAGTTAGATGATGATCTGACTTATGATGTGGAGCCAGTGGCTATTTTGGAGTGTCAGGTTCGAAAGTTGAGATCAAAGGATATAACTTCAATGAAAGTGCAGTGGAGAGGTCGGCCCATGAAGAAGGCTAATTGGGAGACTGAGCGGGACATACGGAGCAGATAACCTCACCTATTTGAGGCTTCAGGTATGTTTCTTGACTCGTTTGAGGACGAACGTTTGTTGAAGAGGGGAGGATGTAACAACCCGTGTGGTCATTTCATGAGTTACCTCTCTGTTTCCCCCATTTATGCTTCTTTATGTGTTGTTCATCTTTATTTCATCGTATCATGTCGGTTGGTTTGAGTTTGGAGTAGTTTTGGAATGTTATGAGACACTTAGTCTCATAAGTTGGCCTTTTAGTTGGAAAAGTCAACCGGAAGTTGACTTGTGTGAATACGATCTCAAAATTTGGTTTTTATGGTTTGGATAGCTTTGTTAGGTGATTTGGGACTTGGGAGCATGATCGGAATGTATTTTGGATGTCCGTGGTCGATTTAGGTTTGAATTGACGAAATTGGATTTTTGGCATTTTCCGGTTGGTAGTGGAAATTTTGATATCTGAGTCGGAATGGAATTCTGAAAATTGGAGTAGGTCCATTGTGACATTTGGAACGTGTGTGCAAAATTTCAGGTCATTCGGACGAGGTTTGATGGAATTTTTGATCGAAAGCAGAATTTGGACGTTTTGGAATCCTTATGCTTGAATCCGAGGGTATTTTGGTGATTCGATGTTGTTTTGAGTGTTCCGAAGGTTGGTATAAGTTTGTATGTTGTCATATGACTTGTTCGTACTTTTGGTTGAGATCCTAGAGGCCATGGGATGAATTCGAAAGATTTTCGGAAAGTTTGGCTTTGGATATGAGCAACTAAAGTTGCTGCCCCTGTCATAACTGCACCTGCGGATTGGGCACCGTATTTGTGTGATTGTAGAAGAGTTGGATCAGCCGCAAATGCAGTAAAGGGAGAGGAAGTTAGAAGTCGCAGGTGTGGGAGATGTATCGCACCTGCGAGAACGCAGGTGCGGAAGGTAAGGCGCATGTGTGGTTCCAGGAACTTGAGTGAAAACCGCAGAAGCGGTAGCGCAGAAGCGCAAAATGGACCGCAGGTGTGAAATCCCTGGGTCAGAAAGTATATAAGGTTTCCTTCACAAATTTTTGCTAAGTTCTCCATTTTTGAAGACGGGAAGTGAGTTAGGGCAGTGATACATCAAGGGAAATCGAAGGTTATCAGTTGGGTAAGCCACTTAAGCTTCATTACTTGTGTTTATGGCCATTTTTCATTGTTTAATCATGGTGTTGGTGGAAAATAAGGAAGAAAATTGGGGGATTAGGGCTTGAAATTCGAGACCTTGATTTAAGAATTTGAGGGGTCGTTTGTGGTTAGATTTTGATGTTCTTGGTATGTATGGACTCGTGGGAGGATAAAGATTCTATTGATGTGATTTTTATCGAATTTCAAGATTTGGGCTCGGGGGTCGGGTTGGATCAATTTCGGGACTTCTGATTATTTTCGCATGGGCTTTGTTCCCTTATCATATTTTGATGTCATGATTCTAATTTGGATAAATTCGACGCGAGTTGAAGCCAAGTTGAGAGGCAAGGGCATCGCGAAGTAGTATTTCATCCGGTTGAGGTAAGTAACCATTGTAAATCTAGACCTGAGGGTATGAAACCCCAAAATTTCATACTGATTTGATAAATTAAGTGATGCACATGCTAGGTGATGGGCATGTGAGCGTGCACCCGTAGGGATTGTGACTTGGTCCGTCCCGTAGCGACTATATAGTTGCATATTTTGATATATGTTCAATATGATATCCATGTGTTTAGAAATTGGTTTATTAATTTGGGCTAAATGCCATGTTTAGGGCCTTCGTGCCGACCTGTTTAGACCCTTAGGGGTATTTTTACTAATTTCCTCACTCTATTTCATTTGAAAGCATATTCTCAATCATGTTTTACATGTTTATTGTGTAAATCTGGTTTCCTCACTCTATTTATTATTATGTGAAAACTGTTGGGCTGAGTTTGCCTTGATTTTCCCTGATATGCCCGAGTGGCCATGAGGTTAATGACTGAGAGAAGTTGAGGACCTAATGGTGAGGATTATATATATATATATATGTTATGGATCGGGCTGCACGCCGTCGCGATATTATATATATGGATTGGGCTGCCCGCTGCAACGGTATATATATAGAACGAGCGGCACGTTACAATGATATATATTGGATCAGGCAGCGCGCCGCAGCGATATGACGCTTGGGTTGTAGGAGCCCCTCTGGAGTCTGTACAACCCTAGTGAGCGTAGTCGACTATATATTACGGATCGGGCTGCACGCCGCAACGATTATTATTATTATTATTATTATGAGATATTTATGGAGCTGGAGTGCCAAGTGTGAGTACTATGTGACCAGAGCTGAGTCATGAGTCACTGAAAGGCTTGCCCGAGAGGCTATACTTATGAGTGATACCTTGCTCGAGGGGCCTGTTCATGACATTTTGCTGCTTTCACTCTTCTTTTATATTGATCCTCTGTTGAAAAATGTTGGATACATGTTTTCAAAGGATTTTTGAATTGAAACTGGGGTTTTATGAGATAACTGGCTATTGAATGCAGATTTTGACTTGATATTTCTGTTAGAGATTTCTTATATTATTTTAAATGCTTTTCACTGCACTCAGACTTTATTTACTTTAGTTACTTACTGTGTTGGCATACTCACATTGCTCCCTACACCTTGTGTTCAAATCCAGGTGCCCGAGCATCAGAGTGAGAGCTTCCAGCACTCTCAGAGTCGTATCCGGAGATCGCAAGGTAGCTACACGACGTTCGTAGCACTACCTTCCTCCTTCCTATCTTAGTATTTTGTATTTCAGACTCATATTGTATTATTTAGACAGTGTTAGGTTGTGTTTAGAGGCTCATGACTAATGACACCAGATTCGGGCTGTGTTTGAGTATTTTCGTACTATTTTCCGCATATTTCTGTTGATTTCTATATTACATATGAAGAATTTGAGACTTAATCTGTCTTTTTGAAAATGATTTTATAAAACTGTGATTGGCGCCATCACGACTGGGGTATTGGGGTCGTGACAAGGTTGTATCAGATCCTAGGCTACATATGTCTCACGGGTCATGAGCCGGTTTAGTAGAGTATCGCGGATCGGTACGAAGACGTCTGTACTTATCCTCGGGAGGCTGCAGTACCTTTAGGGAAAACTTCATATTCTTGAAATTCCTGTCATGCAAATCTATTGATTCTAGTACTAAACTTCTGTTATTCTATTCTCTCATAGATGGTGAGGACACGTGCTACCTGTTACGACGGACGACCACCAGTACCACTAGTTGGGGCCACTAGAGGCCGAGGACGCGGTCGAGGCCGTGGTAGGGGTAGGGGTGTAGCCCGTACAGCAGCTAGGGTAGCACCTACAAATCCACTCGCCGCCCTAGTTTAGGATCAGGTCCTAGTTATGGACGCTCCAGCAGCACCAGCTCAGGCATCGGCTGTGCCTATAGTGATTCCAGAACTTCACGAGGACCTAGCCAAATTCTACCAGTGTGCACTGGCCTAGCCTAGGCGATCTCAGTTACTACAGCCGCAGCTACTTCTCAGGCCGGGGGAGGTACTCAAACTCCCGTTGCTTGCATACCTGAGCAGGTTGTGCAGGGACTTCAGACACCGGGGGCACCTCCAACCTAGCCGGTTGCACCATCTTAGGATTATGTAGTTCTAGTTATGCCTGACGATGCGCAGTGTCGATTGGAGAGGTTTGGTAGACTTCAGCCTCCGACTTTCAGTATGAGATATGACTGTGACACAGTATGAGATGAGGTTCTCGGAGTTAGCTCGTCATGCTATTCTGTTGGTTCCTACGGATTGAGAGAGGATTTGGAGGTTCGTTGATGGCCTCACATATCAGCTTCGGATTCTCATGACCAGGGAAAAGGTGTCAGGTGCTACTTTTGAGAAGGTTGTTGACTCTCACGAGATTGAGTTGGTTCGTCGCTAGGAGTGAGATGAGAGGGAGGCCAAGAGGCCTCAGGGATATGGTAGTTTTGGTGGAGCTCCTTCGAGAGGTCAGTTTCAGCACGGCAAAGGCCGTCCGTTCAGACATGCTCAATCAGCTCGCCCAGTTCATTGTGGGGCGTCATCGGGCCATGGTTCTCATAGCTAACATTAGGTCCATTCATCACTTAGTGCCCTACCAGCCCATAGTTCTTCCCGTGCTCCATCGGTTTAGGGTTCTTCCATGCTAGGTCCTTCTACTGGTCATTCTAGTGCCAGGGGTTCCTTTCGGTTCCCGTTCCCCACACCAGGGAGTTGTTACGAGTGTGGAGAGTTTTGACATATGAGGGGGTAGTGTCCTCGTCTTCTTGAGAGTCCATCTCAGCAGAGGGGTCAGCCCTCGACTTCAGCTCCAGTTACTTCCCCACCCGCTCAAATAGCTAGGGGTGCGGGTCAGTTAGCTAGGGGTCGCCCTAGAGGGGGAGGTCGATCAGGTGGTGGTCAGGCCCGTTTCTATGCACTCCCAGCCAGACCAGATGCTATTGCTCAGATGTTGTGATTACAGGTATTGTCTCAGTCTTCCATAGAGATGCCTCTGTATTATTTGATCATGGTTCCACTTTTTCATATGTGTCATCATATTTTTCTCGTTATCTCGATATGCCCCGTGAGTCTATTGTTTCATCTGTTCGTGTATCTACTCTGGTGGACGATACTATAGTTGTGGACTGTGTATATCTTTCGTGTGTGGTGACTATTGGGGGTCTAAAGACCCAAGTGGACCTTTTGTTGCTTTGTATGGTGGACTTTGATGTGATATTGGGCATGGATTGGCTATCTCCGTGTCGTGCTATATTGGACTGTCATGCTAAGACAGTGACGTTGGCTATGCCGGGTGTGCCACAAATTGAGTGTCTAGGTTCGACTAATTTTTTTCCCAGTAGGGTGATTTCATTCTTGAAGGCCCAACAGATGGTTGGGAAAGGTTGTCTTTCATACTTAGGCTTTGTGAGGGATGTTAGTGTAGAGATTCCTAGTATTGATTCTATTCCTATAGTGAGGGATTTTCCCGATGTGTTTCCTGCAGACCTGTCGGGCATGCTACCGGACAGGGATATTGATTTTGGTATTGATCTGGTGCTAGGAACTCAACCCATTTCTATTCTATCGTATCGTATGTCACCAGCAGAGTTGAAGGAGCAGCTTCAAGAACTCCTCGATAAGGGGTTTCTTTGGCCTAGTGTGTCGCCTTGGGGTGCGCCTATTTTATTTGTGAAGAAGAAGGATGGCACGGTGAGGATCTGCATTGATTACAGGCAGTTGAACAAAGTTACAATCAAGAACAAGTATCATTTGCCTCACATTGATGATTTATTTGACTAGCTTTAGAGAGCGAGGGTGTTCTCTAAGATTTATCTCCGTTCAGGGTATCACCAGTTGAAGATCAGGGACTCGGATATTCTTAAGACAACATTCAGGACCCGATATGGTCATTATGAGTTCTCTGTGATGCCTTTTGGGCTGACCAATGCCCCATAAGCTTTCATATAATTGATGAACAACGTGTTTCGGCCTTATCTCGACTCGTTTGTGATTGTTTTCATTGATGATATTCTAGTGTAATCGCGTAGTTAGGAGGAGCACGCGGAGCATTTGAGAGTTGTGTTGTAGAGATTGAGGGAGAAGAAGCTTTATGCAAAGTTCTCCAAGTGTGATTTTAGGCTCAGTTCAGTGGCTTTCTTGGGGCACGTGGTGTCCAATGAGGGTATTCATGTTGATTCGAAGAAGATAGAGGCAATTCAGAGTTAGCCTAGACCGTCCTCAGCCACAGAGATTCACAGCTTTCTTGGTTTGGTGGGTTATTACCATCGGTTCGTTCAAGGATTTTCATCCATTGCATCACTCTTGACCAAATTGACTCAAAAGAGTGTTTTTTTCAAGTGGTCAGATGAGTGTGAGGCGAGCTTTTAGAAGCTCAAGACTGCCTTGACCATAACTCCAGTGTTAGTTTTGCCATCAGCTTTAGGTTCATATATAGTGTATTGTGATGCTTCGAGAGTTGGTATTGGGTGTATGTTGATGCAAGAGGGTAGAGTGATTGCTTATGCTTCTCGTCAATTGAAGCCCCATGAGAAGAACTAGCCCGTTCATGATCTAGAGTTGGCTACCATTATTCACGCGTTGAAGTATTGGAGGCATTATTTGTATGGTGTGTCTTGTGAGGTGTTTACTCATCATCGTAGCCTCCAGCACTTGTTCAAGCAGAAGAATCTCAATTTAAGGCAGCGGAGATAGTTGGAGCTGCTGAAGGATTATGATATTACTATCTTGTACCATCCGAGAAAGGCTAATGTGGTGGCCTATGCCTTGAGTAGTAATGTGGTGAGTATGGGGGTTTGGCGTGTATTCATGTTGGGGAGAGACCTCTTGCAGTAGATGTTCAGGCTTGGCCAATCGGTTTTGAGGTTGGATATTTCTGAGCCCAGTAGGGTCTTAGCTTGTGTGGTTTCCCGGTCTTCATTGGTTGATTGCATGAGAGAGCGCAAGTATGATGATCCTCATTTTCTTGTCCTTAAGGATAAAGTTCAGCACGATAATTCCATGGATGTGACTATTGGTGATGATGGGGTATTTAGGATGCATGGCCGGATATGTGTGCCCAATATAGATGGGCTTCGGGAGTTGATCTTAGAAGAGGCCCATAGCTCGCGGTATTCCATCCATCCGGGTGTCGCGAAGATGTATCAGGATTTGAGACAGCATCATTGGTGGAGAAGAATGAAGAAGGATATTATGGGATTTGTAGCTCGGTGTCTCAACTATCAGCAGGTGAAATATGAGTATCAGAGACCGGGTGGCATTCTTCAGCAGATAGATATTCCAAAGTGGAAGTGTGAGCGGATCACCATGGACTTTGTAGTTGGGCTCCCACGGACTTTGAAGAAGTTCGATACTATTTGGGTGATTGTGGATCGGCTGACCAAGTTTACTCACTTCATTCCTCTGTGTACTACTTATTCCTCAGAGCAGTTAGCAGAGATTTATATCCGAGAGGTTGTTCGCTTCATGGGATTCCAGTTTCCATCATTTCAGATAGAGGTACTCAGTTTACTTCACAATTTTGGAGGGTCGTACAGCGAGAGTTCGGTACTCTGGTTGAGTTGAGCATAGCTTTCCACCCTCAGACGGACGGGCAGTCCGAGTGCACTATTCAAATATTGGAGGACATGTTGCGTGCTTGTGTCATTGATTTTGGAGGGTCATGGGATCAGTTTCTACCGCTCGCGGAGTTTGCTTACAACAATAGTTAATAGTCGAGTATTCATATGGCTTCATATGAGGCCTTATATGGGAGACGATGTAGATCTACAGTTGGTTGGTTTGAGGCGGGTGAGGCTAGGCTTTTGGGTACAGACTTGGTGCATGATGCTTTGGACAAGGTGAAGATGATTCAGGAGCGGCTTCGTACAGCGCAGTCGAGACAAAAGAGTTATGCTGATAGGAAGGTCTGCGATGTGTCTTACATGGTTGTAGATAAGTTTCTACTGAAGGTTTCACCCATGAAGGGTGTTATGAGATTTGGGAAGAAGGGGTAAATTGAGTCCTCGTTTCATTGGGCCTTTTGAGGTGCTTCGGAGGATTGGAGAGGTGGCTTATGAGCTTGCTTTGCCACCCAACTTGTCGAGTGTGCATCCGGTATTTCATGTTTCTATGCTTCGAAAGTATATTGGCGATCTGTCTCATGTTTTGGACTTCAGAACGGTTCAGTTAGATGATGATCTGACTTATGATGTGGAGCCAGTGGCTGTTTTGGAGCGTCAGGTTCGAAAGTTGAGATCAAAGGATATAGCTTCAGTGAAAGTGCAGTGGAGAGGACGGCCCGTGGAGGAGGCTACTTGGGAGATCGAGGGGGAGATGCGAAGCAGATATCCTCACCTATTTGAGGTTTCGGGTATGTTTCTTGACTCGTTCGAGGACGAACGTTTGTTTAAGAGAGAGTGGATGTAACGACCCGTTCGGTCGTTTCATGAGTTACCGCTCTGTTTCCCCCATTTCTGCTTCTTTATGTGTTGTTCAGCTTTATTTCATCGTATCATGTGTCGCACCCCCTTCTTCCCTTGCGGAGAAATCCGGGGTTTGACATTTATGGGGGAAATAACTCGTTTCCTTTTGGGAATCGGGTGTTTGAAGAGTCACCACCTAACGGATTATGGTGCGTTAGGGCACCTTAGATTTATTAACTCATGTAACTAGTTTGCATTACCAGAGATTTAGGGTAAGGGCTCGAAATAACCTTGAGGGGAAGGTGTTAGGCACCGCTGTCCACAATGGTGGGTCCCGATCGAACTTAAACTATGTGAATTAGTCATGTTAACAAATAAACAGTTTTAACACATAAAGGCATGTTTTTGACATTCTAAGTACATGTATGATTCAAGTAATGAAAGCAAGGGAGAAGGGTTCAAACAATTTGCACATATGTAAAGAAAGTAAATTCATTTAAACAACGGGAGTTGAGAAAAAAGGGTCCTAGGTTTATTAGCCTACAGGATCATACCCACACAATTCCCGGTAATCACTCATCAATGAGAGACTACATGTGACATTAACACGTAGTCATCATATCCTTACTACCCAATTCCCTCCCTTTGGTCATAGCCTAAAGCGTTCTAGCAACCTTGAAAGATATCCTATGCGTGCACTACCTGTCCCTTCCTTGTGGCCCTGAAGGTATTTAGGACCTCTAATTTAGGTAGTTCTAGACCATCCTAAAGTACTTAAAGGAGAAAAATCTAGGCGTCAATCAAAACAATTAGGACTGCATTAAAGAGAAAAATTAAAGGCTCACATTTACCTCCACAAATATAACAAGTAAATGCACGTCTCAAACAACAATTTCAAGTATTTAAGGGAAAACCTTAGAACATAATATCTAGGTGAGCAGAGATTATACAACATTTAATTAGGATCAAAATGTCAAAGACCTATTCAGCTTGCCTACTGATCTTAGACATGTTTGGATATGAGCAGTCAAAGATAACAGAACATAGTTTTACAGTTGCAGGATTTTTAAGTGCCCTATAGGCTTGCCTAGGAGTATAATAGTGATGTCCTATGAGCATGATATCTATTATTGATTAGGAAGGCAGTAAATCAGTAAACAATTTTGAATGAGTAATTTGGATTCTATAGGCACGCTTTCTAGTGATATTGATTAACATGAAAAGAGTACGTTATTTAATTAAACTAATTCAAAACTTACCAGTATAAGCTTAGAGTTAAACGGATTTTAGGTCTAACTAAACTGGTTTTAGATCCTATAGGCATGATTTCTATTTGAACATAAAGTGAAGCAAGCATGATTTATTTGATCAAAGCGAAATCCCTATAGGCATGATTTCTATTAAAACTGATTTTAATCCTATAGGCATGATTTCTAAGGAGACGAATTTGAATGCATGCTGTAATGGAAACTGAACTTCAATTACTTTACACCTTATAAGCATGATATCTAATTATAAAGCTGATTTAGATCCTAAAGGTATGGCTTCTAATTGTGTGAAAGTAAAACATGCAGAATTTATTTAAACCAAAGCAAATCCTATAGGCATATTATCTAACAAACACATTTGAATCGAAATAGACCCTATAGGTATGTTATCTACCTGATTTTACCCACAATATGCAACTACCCACCCTTTTTCACTAATCACCCCAATGTTTGTTTACAATAATTATTACAGACCAAGAACTAAATATAAATTACATAAATAAAATAGAAGCTAAGCTATAGGGAGCCTGAGGCAGGCCCAAAACAGTCATGGTGTACCAAGCCCTTACTGGTCTCAAATGCCCAAAGTTCCATAGCCCAATTCATGTCTAGGTATGTCAGAGTTCCCTAAGGACCTCAAAGATCCCGGGCAGTGCTCACACCCATACTTTCCTCAAACAAAGACTGATTATATGCAGTGTAGAAGTGTCAACTGTTTAACCAAAAAATAGAATTTCAGTCAAAGCTAGAATTTAGAAGAACACGGGTTACTAATAATCAAAAGAATATGCAAAGGAAAGTAATTCGAGGAAATAAGAGTGTAATCAAGAGAAAAAATTATTATATCAAAGTATATTCCGATAATATCTCTTGTCCCTACAATTGATTAGATACCTCCTTTTTATAGGTATCTTGAAGATATGCGTTTTCCCCAAATCATAATGAGGCTATTATGAATAATTAAAGACATTGAATGCTACGTTACATAATCATTATAATCAATACAAATTATCTAACGTATCCAGTATTTAATGCCTGTCAAATTCTGTATCTGCGCTCTTTACTATGGTCAGATCCATTCCTTTTAATTCTTGGATATAAATGACTTAAACAGGTACAGCCACTCGTGCCTCTTCCTTTGTCCTTTCTCGTTTCTATTGCTGCTCGTTCCTCTTGATTAATTGTAATTCTTTGACTATTTGACCAGTTCACGTGTCTTGACACATCATCTTTATATAAATGTAATTTTTCCCAATACAGATAGTCTCCCCACTTTCCATTTATTCATCAGTTGAATATTTGGGAAGTGGATTTCATTAAAACGAGAATTTTTGTCACCATTAATGCTATGACAAAATTGACGCTTCAATTGTCACTTCCATTTAATACTCCGTACACGTATCAATTTTTCATTGGTTTTGCAGGTTTGCAGCCTCTTTCAAGGTTTTTACGGTTCCACTATTTAGGAAGGATCATAATTGTGATCCTTCCTTCTCTGCACTTTTACCTTTGGCGGTCGATTATCAATATAAGTATAACTTCTTCCCTTGTCTTTTACCTCATAAAGTTTTACTGAACACTTAATTTCTCAATTCTCTGTTTACTTCTTCTTTACATCATTCCTCTTCGCTATGTCTTCACCAAACCCTCACTCTCGAGAAGTCTCCATTGTTGATTCTTTCCCCAATGCCCCTGTTAGGCATAGAAGGGGAGGTAGGCTTCGTAGCTTAAGATCTACTCGAGGTGGTTCGTCTATGCCTTCTTCTAGTTCTGGTCCCTCTTCTAGAACCAGAGGTTCCCTTTCTCACAAATCTTATTCTAGGAGTAAAGAATCTTCTGAACCATTACGCAAACCATTAGTAGAAGAGATAGTCCCTACAAAATTATCTTTTTTACCACGATAGGGAATATCTTAGAAACCAGACTGCCGCTTTAGATCGTGTCGATACTTACCCCACCAAATTACAGAAGTTTTGACTCCTGTGATTCGTAAGGACTGTCATTGGAGTAAAATTTTTCCCATTATTATCCCTAATCTGAATCAGAGGATAACTTCTTATTTAACTGGGTTTTCTTTTGTTTACACATACCCTTTTACTTTAGGGTTCAGACCAGCGATTGACCTAGTCATTCTCGAATTTTGCCATTTCTTTAACGTCTGTTTGGGCCAAATTGGTCCGATCATATGGAGGGTTGTTGCCAGTTTAAGGCATTTAGCCACTAAAGCCAAAGTTCCTTTTACTTTCCCCCACTTGATTCATCTTTACTCACCTAGGCTTTTTCGCAATGGTGTTTTACACTAGTAGCCAGGAGTAAAAGGGTTTTGGTGAGTCTCGAAGATGACAAAGACCGCGGCTGGTATGCCCAATTTGTTGCTGCCCCCACTGTTGGTTTAGTGGGTAAGGATAATGTTCCCTTCCCTGAGAAGTGGAATTTTGCACGTAAGTCTTTTAACCTTCTCGTACCTTTTTCCTTCAAGTTTGCCAACTTCTCTAATTTTGCTTTTGTTGTTTTTTAGCTACCATGGGAGTTGTGGGGGATGTTCCCAACTTCCGTGGTTGGGTAGATAAATTGCTGAAGATCGCACCGATGGATGGTAGGTCTTGGAAAATACTTTCTAACCGTTTTGGTTGGAAGGTAAAGACTGATGGTAAGAATTTATATTTTGTGCCTTTCGTATCCATATTCTCTTTTATTGCTCTAATTTCTATCCTTCTTTTTGTCAGGATTTGCTATTCGAGGAGTTACTGTGGAAGCAGTTGCGGCTTCTCGTGTTTCCTCGAGAACCCGTACTTCTTCAGGAGACCGTATCTCTCTAGAAAGAGCCCGGGAAATAGTTTTGGGTTCTTCTTCTGCAAAAAGGAAAGCTGCAGAAGAGGAAGACTCTGAAGAAGAGAGAGATGAGGGCTCTCTGGTGACAAGGCCTCGAGTTAGGAGATGCATCGTATCTGATGACGAAGCTAAAGTGTCGGTTTTTCTTACTGAACCCGTTGAAACTCCAATAATAATTCCTGACGATGATGTCACTCCCCACGATACTCGTGAGTCTATTGACCAACTTTTCATCAGCGGATTTGGTCGTGAAGATGTAGGACCTGTTTTAGACGAAGTACCCTTATCTTCTTTTCCAACTCCCGTGCTTGTGGTTCCTTCTTTACCGGCCCCAGCTATTTCCGTTCCTTCGTCTACTGCTTTCACCTCTTCTCCGGCTCCTCTTTTGACTATTCCCCCTCCTATCATTCATCATATAGAAGCGAGCTCTTCAAGTATAAGTGCCGCTATGAGGCGGGTAACTATTGAAGTTCCTACTGAGAGTAGCCTTTTGAGAAAGTCAGGTCAGGAAGATGCATGGTTGGAGCCTTTAATCAGCCCAATTGAAAAAGCCAAGTTGGAGAGTCATAGTTCCCTGAATTTAATGAATGATATCGTACATGCTACTTTAAAGGTACTTTCCTTCTCTTCCTTTTTTGCTTTATAATTCGACTATCATTGAGGATTCTTACTTCCTTTCCCCTTTTCAGGCCAACCTTATTGGCATAGAAATGATGAAAAGAATCGCCCCCTTGGAGAAGATAGCACGTGACTCTCATTTGGAAGAAATCAATTGGAAGGAGCAATTTGAGAGTGCATAGATTAATATAGAAGACTTAGAAGAGAGCAAGAGTACCTTAGAGCAGCGAGTGCGGGCTTTAACTTCAGAATTGGTGGTTGCAAAAGCTTCTTCAAGCCAAGCAGAAAAAGACAAAGAATGTCTCGAGTCCTCCTTCTTAGAGCAACTATCCAAAGCTAGTGAAGAAATCAAAGAGTTAAAAGCTCTTTTGGACCAAAAGGAAGTTTACGCTGGGGAGCTCGTGCAAAACTTGACTCAAGCACAAAAGGATCTCAGAATCTCTGCTGATAAAGTGCGTGTTCTAGAATGCTCCCATGCCTCTCTTCAAGCTTCCCACAACTCGGCCTTGGCTGAAAATGAAGAGCTAAAGAATGAGATCGCTGCTTGGGAAAAGGATTATGAGATCCTTGAAGAAAAATCTGCTGTCGAGACAAGTTGGGCATTTTTGAATTCTCGTCGTGATACCCTACTTGAAGCTGGTCAAGAAAATTTCAACCTAGAGTTAGAGTTAGCTAAGATCAATGAAACCATTGAAAAGGCTCAACAAACTCAGGACTTCCCTTCTCCCGTGGCTGAAGCTCCCGTGAATGTTGAAGCTGATATGGGTATCCCAATTCTTTCAAGCCCAATCGAATCTATTGCTACAAGCCAAATTGAAACCACATCTATTGATGTAGTTGCCCAAATTGAACCCACTGCTATTGATGCTCCTGCTTCGGTTCCTCAAACTTCTCACTGCTATGGGGCAATCTATATAGACAATCTCGTAGTTTTATGACTAAGTTTGTCCTTAGTCTTAGATTTTTACATATTAAGAAGTTCTTCGTGTTATTATTATAAACTTCTGTTTTCTTTATTCTTGCCTTAATTTTTAAGGACTTATAGAATAATTTGCATTTTTATTCTTCGAAAATGCTTCTTTTATCCTCATGACTAATTAATTTGAACATGAGTTTTATAAAAGAGGGCCCTTTTATATTTCGACACTTAATGAAGTAGACGTCTCAACTTCATAATGGTGTTAACATATGATAAAAGAAATAGGAACACACTTGTTTCTCTGAAATAAATTTGACAAGTTGTTATTGGAACTTATAATACTTTACATGTATTTAAAGTACATCTATAACTTTCTCGTAACTGTTTTTCTTGTAATAGATTTTTACAGAAGAGGAGTAATAGGTACGGGTTTTTTCCTTATAACCCGTTTTAGTATATGGCCTTTACCCTAATACCCTGACTATAATGGCTTCATCTCGTAACTTTTACTCTGCACTTGACTCTTTTAGGCTTGATTTTCCCTTAATCTTCTTTGCCTTCTTTATACACATGTCTATGTATATTATGTAGTCCCCCAAGTGTTTGAGTGTTGAAGTATGAAGCCTCGAGCACTTGATAGTTCCTCTTATTTGGTCCTTTTCCTGAAAAGGAAAAACATTCGAGACTCGGAGGGGCGATTATAGATGAAGACTGCATACCCCGTATTTATTTCTATCAGAATAGTTGTAACCCTAGGCCAGGAATTTTAGGTTACTCCGTGTGCCTTACAGGTCGTGACTCATCATTTAGTACGGGATAGCTTTTTGCGTATCATCTAAAATCGTTAGTAAAATTTTAACAATTCAAAAATGAAATATAAAATGGTTATACTTGACCGTGGGTTTCCCTTAGAAATAGTATCTCTTCAAATGAACAACATTCCAATGTGAAGGTAGTACCCTGCCATCCATTGTTTCCAGTTCATATGCTCCTTTTCCTGCAACATCACGAACTCTGTAGGGTCCTTCCCATGTTGGACTTAATTTTCCTACGTTAGTTGCTTTTGTAGATTGAAAAACATTTTTAAGCACGAAGTCCCCAATTTTGAAGAACCTGAGGCGTGCTTTTCTATTGTAGTATCGTTTTATGACCTGCTTTTGTGCTGCCATTCTTATTAGTGCTGGTTCTCTCCTTGCTTCGAGTAAGTCTAGATTGACCCGCATCTCCTCATCATTAGATTGTTGTGTCACCTGCGTGAATCGGGTACTCGGTTCTCCTATCTCGACTGGAATTAAAGCTTCAGTTCCATAAACCATGAAAACAGTGTTTCTCCCATACTAGTTTTCGCCGTTGCACGATATGCCCATAAAACACCAGGTAGCACTTCTGGCCAATTCCCTTTTGACTCTTCTAATCATTTCTTCAAATTGTTGATAATGACTTTATTTGTTGATTCTGCTTGCCTATTACCCTCTGGATGATAAGGCGTAGACATTATCCTTTTAATTAGCCAACTTTGAAGGAATTCCGTGATCTGAGCTCCTATAAATTGAGGGCCATTATCACATACAATCTCCTTTGGTACGCCGAATCGACATATGATATTCCGCCAAATAAAATCTCTGACTTCCTTTTCTCCCACTTGTTTGAATGCACCTGCCTCCACCCACTTAGTAAAATAATCAGTGAGAACAAGCAAAAACTTTACCTGTCCTTTTATTTGTGGTAATGGACCCACGATTCCATTCCCCATTTCATAAATGGCCATGGCACAATGACCGAATGTAATAATTCCGCAGGTCTATGCATATTATTACCGTACCTTTGGCATTTATCACATTTGGCCACGAAACTTTCCACCTCTTCTTCCATTTTAGGCCAGTAATAACCTGCCCTAATTAAGGTTCTTACTAGTGATCTTCCACCTGCGTGATTCCCGCAATGTCCCTCGTGTATTTCTCTCATTACATACTCTATTTGCGAAGGTCCAAGGCATCTTGCTATGGGACCACCGAACATTTTACGATATAGATTGCCTTGTTTTAAGCAGTACCAAGCAGCCTTTATTTGGAGCGCATAAGCCTTTTTCTTATTATTAGAGACGGTTTCATACTGCAAAAAAGCAATAATTTCATTCCTCCAATCCCAAGTTAAGTTATTAAAATTTACCTCATTCACATCAGGATCAAGAACTTAATGAAATAAATGTATCACTGAGGCATTTGCATCATTTGCCACGTCGGCTGCAGATGCGAGATTAGCTAGGGCGTCTGCTTCAAGATTTTCGTCCCTGGGTATTTGCCTAACTTTCCAATTTTGAAATTGTTTTATCAATTCCTGTACCTTTTCCAAGTACTACTACATCCTTGCTTCCCTGGCTGTATAAGTCCCCAACATCTGATTGACTACGAGTTGCGAATCACTCTTGATTATAATCTGATTTATGCCAAGTTCCCGTGCCAGTTCTAAACCTACAATCATAGCCTCATATTCTTCCTCATTGTTAGTTATGGAATGACATTTGATAGCTTGCCAAATGGTTTCACCCGTAGGTGGTACCAATACGACCCCTAAACCTGCTCCTTTAACGTCAGATGAGCCATTAGTGAATAAAGTCCAAGTTCCTGGATTAGCTCCATTGAACACCTGCAATTCTTTTTCTGCCTCTAACTGTATTCCCTGGCTAAAATCAGCCACGAAATCAGCTAATACTTGCGATTTTATAGTAGTTCTAGGTTGGTATGCAATTTCGTATTCACTTAACTCTATTGCCCACTTAGCTAACCTACCTGATAACTCATGCTTATGTAATATGTTACGTAAAGGGAAGGCGGTTACTAAACGATAGGATGACACTGAAAGTAAGGTCTTAGCTTTCTAGATGCCATGATTAACGCAAGTGCAAGTTTTTCTAACTGAGGAACCTCGTCTCCGCATCTAACAAAGATTTACTTACGTAATAGATAGGGGATTGTTTACCTTGTTCTTCTCGGACCAAAACAGCGCTAACTGCCACTTCTAAAACAGCAAGGTAAATGAGTAGTTTTTCCCCAGCCTTTGGTTTTGCCAGCAAAGGTAGATTTGATAAGTAAGTTTTCAAATTCCTAAGTGCCTGTTGACATTCCTCATTCCATTCAAAATGATCCTGCTTCTTAAGGGCTGAGAAGAATTTAAAACACTTCTCTGATGATCTAGAAATGAATCTTCCCAGGGCTGCAATTCTTCCTGTTAATCTTTGAACTTCTTTCTTATTTGAAAGTATGTCAGGAATTTCCTCAATGGCTTTAATCTATGTAGGATTCACTTTAATACCACGGTTAGAAACAAGAAAACCCAAAAACTTACCTGAAGCAATGCCAAATGCACATTTTTCGGGATTTAGTTTCATATTAAATTTGCGCAAAATCGAAAATGTGTCAGATAAGTGTGATATGTGATCCTTTGAGTACTGAGTTTTAACAAGCATATCATCTATATATACCTCCATGGTCTTTCCTAAATGCTCTTGAAACATTTTGGTAACTAACATCTAATATGTTGCACCTACATTCTTTAGACCAAAAAGCATTACTTTATAACAGTAAGTCCCCCTGCCTGTTATGAATGAAGTTTTTTCTTCATCTTCCGGATTCATTTTAATCTGATTATAACCTGAATATGCATCTAAAAGCTCGTGACCTGCAGTTGCATCAATCAATTGATCTATATGTGGCAGTGGAAAAGAATCTTTAGGGCAGGCTTTGTTAAAATCTGTGTAATCTACACAAACCCGCCACTTACCATTCTTCTTTGGAACCACAACAGTGTTCGCTAACCAGTTAGGATGCTTTACCTCTTGGATGAAACCAATTTCTAGAAATTTTTGGACTTCTTCTTAAATCACCTGATTCTTGAAAGCTCCTTGCTTTTTTCTTTTGCTTCATAGGGGGGTATGATGGATCTTCATTTAGTTTATGAGTCATCACCTTTGGTGGTATTCCTGTCATGTTAGAGTGGGACCAAGAAAAGCAGTCCATGTTAGTTTTCAAAAATTCAATTAACTTAACTTTCCTTCCTTGGTCAAGATTGGCTCCTACATAGACATTTTTATCAGGCCATTGAACAAATAACACGACAGGCTCTAATTCCTCTATCGTTGTTTTGATATTTTCATTCTCTTTTGGTTCTTGAATGGTATCAGGCCTTGAGTCTAAATCTATTTGCCCTTGTTCAGTTGAGGTTTGTGTTATGAAGTCCTCAACTGCCTTCTGTGATTGCTATTTACCTTCACTTCTCATGCTTGTATTTGCAACGGAGTTGATAGCCCTGGATATATGTTGATCTCCACGAATTTGACAGATTCCCCATGGCGATGGAAATTTAATAACTTGATTCAAGGTCGAAGGAACAACATCCATTTCATGGATCCAGGGTCTCCCAAGAATCATGTTGTAAGCCATCTCCATGTCTACTACCTGGAACTTTGTATCTTTGACGACCCCTTCAGCAAATGTGGTAAGTATTACCTCTCCTTTCGTAACAACACTGGAATTATCAAATCCAGATAGAGTATGCGCCTTTGGTATTACTCTATCTTCAGCTTGCATCTCACGTAATACTCTTAGCAAAATAGTGTTGACAGAACTACCTGGATCAACCAAAACTCGTTTCACATTAGTATCATATACAATTAAAGATATTACCAGTGCATCATTATGAGGGGTTAATACTCCATCTGCATCTGCATCGTTGAATGTAATATTGTTTTCCTCTAAAACATGCCGCACCCGTTTTCCTTGAGTAATTGTTACTATGGAAATTTTGTTAGCTGCAGTATATGATATACCATTGACGTCTTCACCCCCACTTATAACGTTAACAGTTCTTTTGGGGGAAGGTGGTTTTGGAGGCTCCTACTTGTTCTTCATGTAAGCTTACTAGCCTTTCTCACTGAACAACTCAGTAAGATATCCTTGTTTTAATAATTGATCAACTTCACTTTGTAAGAATCTGCAATCTGCTGTTTTATGCTCGTGGTCATTATGAAACTCGCACCAATGGACAGGGTTGCGCATGTTTGGATTCGATCTCATTTCCTTTGGCCACCGAACCTTATCTCCCATGCTTCTCAAAACAGCCACGAGCTTAGAGGTGCTGACATTAAAGTTATAACCACCGAATCTTGCTTTTAAATTTCTATCATCATCTCGTGACTCTTTGTTGCTTCGCTCATTCTTGAATTTTGATGAAGAACCTAATTCTCTGTTTCTTGATCTATGATCGTACCTTTGATTATCCTGCTTTGACCATCAGTCTTTTCCCGAAGGTCCCATATAAGGCTCGCACCTGTTTTTACCGGACCTTTTTTCGGTCTCCGCCCGTCTCGAACTTATCTTTTCTTCTTTTTGGAATTGCGGAACAGTATCTTCCTCAATCCTCAACTTTGTGCTATACCTATTATAAACATCATTCCACGTTGTAGCTGGGAATTCTCGAAGGCTTTCCTTAAGTCTCCTCGTAGCTTCGGAACTCCTTTCAGTCAAATTACTTGTGAAAGCTATCGCTGCCCAGTTGTTAGGTACGTGTGGTAATGTCATTCTTTCATGTTGAAATCTGTCCACGAATTCTCTCAGCAGTTCAGAGTCCCCTTCCTTGATTTTAAAAATATCCTCCATTCTTTTCTCTACCTTTTGAGCTCCCGGGTGTGCTTTAATGAAAGAATCTGCAAGCTCAGCAAGAGAATTTATAGAATTTTCGGGTAAAAGAGAATACCATGTTAACGCTCCTTTGGTGAGTGTTTCACCAAATTTTTTGACTAAAACTGATTCAATCTCTTGCTTAGTCAAATCGTTGCCTTTTACACCCGTTGTAAATGCAGTCACGTGATCTCGTGGGTCTGTTGTTCCATCATACTTTGAAATATCAGGCATTTTGAACTTTTTTGGTATTGGGAGTGGAGCAGCACTTGGTTTCCAGGGTATCTGCTCTATGCGCTCATTAAATTTTGTAAATCAAAATTAATTACATTACGTGGTTCTCTCTCCTGTGATTTACTGAGAGTTCCACCGCTACCCAAATTAACAAGCCCAGAATAAGGGTTTTCCACAGTGTTATTATTTGGAGTAGGTGTGGGTGTTGCTGGTAACTGGTTAACGAGTGCCTCAACAGCTTTGTTGACCTGAGCAACAATTAATTTCTGCAAAGCTTCATCAACAGCTTCAACATTTTCAAATTGAGCATACTCGTTTATTTGAGACCCATCAGGAGTACCCTCACGAGATTGCCGTGGAGAGTCTTGCGGAGTAAGAACTTCAATGTTAATATTCTGTGGACCTCCCTGACTTTGTTAGTTCTCTTGGTTTCCTGGGGTGTTGTCATTGTTATTCGACATGATTGATGCAACAAGGAAGGTTAAGTGAAAAGAAAATAGATTATCAAATTCCCGGTAATGGAACCAATTTGTTTAACCAAAAAATAGAATTTCAGTCAAAGCTAGAATTTAGAAGAACACGGGATACTGATAATCAAAAGAATATGCAAAGGAAAGTAATTTGAGGTAATTAGAGTGTAATCAAGAGAAAAAACAAGTAAATCAAAGTATATTCCTATAATATCTCTTGTCCCTACAATTGATCAGATACCTCCCTTTTATAGGTATCTTGAAGATATGCGTTTTCCCCAAATCATAATGAGGCTATTATGAATAATTAAAGACATTGAATGCTACGTTACATAATCATTATAATCAATACAAATTCTCTAACGTATCCATTATTTAATGCCTGTCAAATTATGTATCTACGCTCTTTACTATGGTCAGATCCATTCCTTTTGATTCTTGGATATAAATAACTTAAATAGGTACGGCCACTCGTGCCTCTTCCTTTGTCATTGCTCATTTCTATTGTTGCTCGTGCCTCTTAATTAATTGTAATTCTTTGACTATTTGACCAGTCCACGTGTCTCGACACATCATCTTAATATAAATGTAATTTTTCCCAATACACCAGCCATGATATGCCAGAGTTCGGAGAGATCTCAAGGGTCTCAAAGCAGTACACATAGGACTTAGTAATCTAAGAGTAATGTGAGAGTGCATAATAATTTGAAAGAGTTTGGTAAGCCATAGCAAGAGGGCTTGAGGGATGAAAAAGGATTTTCTGTAACCAGTACATAGTTAGGGTGGAAAACAGTTTGAGAAAACATGAAGAATATTTTTTGGGATTAGAGAGCAAGTCACAGAACACACAATTTCAGAACAGCCTTCACACAAGGAGAAAGGGGTAGGGGAAACCTAGAATGTACCTTAGTGATGGCAAACAAATACACCGATTCCTCAAGAAGTTATGGAATTGACAAGTTAGTTACAAAGTTATGTTGAGAACACACAGGTCTTAGACACAAATAGGATCTTATTAGTGAAATGGAGCAAGTTAGACTTAGACGAACAAACTAGACAAACACTTCATGAAGCATTTAAGGTTTAGAAATACTAATCATTTACAGAACAAGCAGAATTTAGACATGCTGGGTGAGATAGTAAACACACAATGCAACTTGGACATACTAATGAACAAATTATCTAAAGCAGGATTGGCATGATAAATAGTATACTAGCCATAGCTTTTAACAGAATAAACTTAAACTTGCTGAGTGACACAGTAATCTAGGCATGCTGATTGCTCATTGAATAGAATAGCAAATAGAACTTAAAATCACAACTAATGAACTGCAGCAACAAAGAAAACACATAGTTTTGGAATGGGAATTGAATCAGGACATACCAGTTAAGGAGAGAATACAGAGTATAGAGTAGAGATGGTGCAAGTAGCCAGCCTTGGCTTATAGCCGGTTGGATTAGTGAGAATTACAAGTAACAGAAGAGAATAGAGAGCTTTTGAGAGTGTGAAAGTGTCGATAAACTAATGTTCGTGTCCAAAAGTGAGGAGTAAAGGAGAGTATATATAATAGTTAAGAGCAAGAAAATAAGGTAAAGAGAATCAACCCTTCTGCAATTAAGGAATCCACAAAATCAATTATACACCAATTAGTATAATTTTTCCTTAATTAAGGGTAATTAACCAACGATAAAGGCAGAATATATTCAAGGAAAGAAAACCAAATGAGCAATTAGGGGTAAATAGACAGAAGTTTAATTAAGGAAATGATTAGTAAAGAATCAGTGAATATCATGGTTAACTGAATAAGGTAAGAAAGCTAATCAAGATTGTAAATAAAGAGAATAGTCAGGAATTAGCACATAGGTCTTAACAAAACAAACTGATAAATCAAGAATCCAAATCAATCACTGATTTAAGGAGAAAAGTATAGGTTTACGATGAATAGGCAAAAATGAACATAGACATATAGAATCAGTAAGAAAGTCGAACCAATAACATCAATAGATGCACATTAGGAGGAAGAATCACAGAAACCAAAGCATAGGACAAAGTCGGTAATCAAGTAACCTAGACAAACTCAGAATCCAAACAATAATGTCGAAAAATTAGGGCTTTTAGCATAAATGAGTTAGGGTTAAAGCAAACCTTATGAAATTAGTTAGAACACATAAGAAACGGAAGGTTAAACACTCAAAATTATCAAACGTTTTGGGAAATAAAATTTTGGGAATCCCTAGTCATATAAGTCAAAAACTTGAATTATTGTAGTGTTTAAAATCGGTCAATAGTAGAGGAATAAGAGAAACTTAAAGAAAAAAAATCATAGAAGCTTGAAAACATTTTCAAGTATGCAGAGATTCAAACAGTAGATAGCAAAGAACCCAATATATAGTGCTAAAATCGGTTAACAGTAAAGAAACAAGAGATCTTTAAAGAAAAGTCATTGACAACTCAGAATCCTTCCAGATCTACAAAGATCGGGATGGATTTATGGTCAAAGATTAGGGTATTGAGGAGAGAGGGGAGAGGTAAAGAGAACCTGGTTTTGAACCAGAGATTTGAACCATGGGACTTCAATAGAAATTACTCGCAAACCATGGACGAAACCTTGAAGAGCTTTGAATGAGATCTGGACCAGATCTCTTAAAGGTTCTTCTGCAAAAACCACATAATCGAACAACCAAGGGGATAGGAGACAAGTAGAGGCTTCGTACAGCCATAGGACGCCATAGATCAGACAGGGATTCAGAGGATTAGGGTTGATTTTGGGTGATGACAATTAAGGTTAAGGGTTGGTTTCAGAGAGAACGAGAGAGGAGGGGATCCAAGGGCGGTCGTATGGAGGAAATGACAAGGGTTTATGGGTCGTTTGGAACTAAAAAAGGAAAGGGTTAATTGTGATCGTTGATCTCTGTGATCAACGGCCGAGATTGAAAGGGTTTAGGGCCGGATCGGGTATTAGGTTTGGGCTGTGTATGTTTTGGGTTAAAATTGGGCTAAGTATTTGGTCCAATTTAGTATCAAAATTGAATAGAAAATGGGGCCAGGTTTTAAATAGCCAATTTTAACAACTAAATAATTTACAAAAATAATAAATGAGTACCAAAAATATCTTTGTGCACTAAAAATGATTTAAAATAGTTATTTAACATTTTAAAATATAAAAGATCATTTTATGCATAAATAATGTAATTGTACGTTAGTATGGGCTATTTTTTCAAAAATGTAGAATTTAGCTTAAATAAATATAAATATAATTACAAAAATACACTAAAAATATTTAAACATTATATTGGCATAAATAAAGAATTTAGGTGACTAAATCATCCCAAAAGTAGTATGAAAGATAATTATTGGATATTTATATAATAAAAGAGGAGAAATAAATTGATTTGGAGTCTTTAAAACTATTGAAAAATTATAAAAAATGCTTATGCATGCTTATAACTACATATGTACTATTTTGAAAGTATATATATGTATTAAAAATATGTGAGGGAAAAATTGGGTATCAACAACTGCCCCTCTTTACCTGGGAAGGATGAAAGAGTTTTCGGGTAAAGAATGATGGCCAATTTTGACCGAATGGGATGTTTTGAAAGACAGAGGCCAGACTTTAGTCATTGAGCTACCCATATATCCATGATTTTACAGGAATCAGGCCCCGTGTAGTTCTGGATTCATTGGCAGAATATACCGATGAAGTCATTACAAGAACGGACACGAGATTTTGGAATCGATGCAAGAGTGGTTATGGTGAACGATTAAGTTTGAGATAGTTTGAAGGGACTGGAGCGAGGTCACTCCTGCTAGGATAGCGGTTGCTTTCTGGTCACCTGCAGATAAAGAGATACTACAAACACATATTTGTGCGAAATTTTAAACATGATGCAGATTCCCCTTAGACCATGAAAGTTTCCTTCGGATGGTTAAGGATGACGTCCTCAAACCATGATGTCCTGGGCCATGAATTGTTTAGTGAGGGATTTGCAGGCCATGAAATGATGTCCTTGAGCCATGGAGATGGTGCCTCCGAACCAGGACGCCTTTGAATAATGATATGCAAATTTGAGAGATCCTCAAGCTATGGCATGGTGTTTTCCGGCTATGAGGATGATGCCTTTTAGACTATGACGCCTTCGGATAGATCGGCGATATTTCAACCCATTAGATGCAATAATACGATGTTAACAAAACAAGGCCTAGTCTTGTGAAATGAAGGGCAGAGATTAGCTCAATCGAAAAGCAAATAGACAGTACTGGAATAGAGCAATATTCATGCAAAGAGGGACAATGCTTAGTCCCGTGAAAATGTGGAGGCGAGGATTAGCCTCATGCAAATGTGGAGGCAGGTATTAGCCTCATGCACATGTGGAGGCAGGGATTAGCCTCATGCAAATATGGAGGCAGGGATTAGCCTTGTGCAAATATGGAGGCAAGGATTAGCCTCATGCAAGTATGGAGGCAAGGATTAGCCTCATGAAAATATGGAGGTAAGGATTAGCCTCATGCAAGTATGGAGGCCGAGATTAGCCTCATGCAAGTATGGAGGCAAGTATTTGCCTCATGCAAATAGGGAGGCAGGGATTAGCCTCATGCAGATATGGAGGCAGGGATTAGCCTCATGCAAATATGGAGGCAGGGATTAGCCTCATGCAGGTGTGGAGGCAGGGATTAGCCTCATGCGAATATGGAGGCAGGGATTAGCCTCATGCAAATATGGAGGCAGGGATTATCCTCATGCAGATATGGAGGCAGAGATTAGCCTCATGCAGGTATGGAGGCAGGGATTAGCCTCATGCAGGTATGGAGGCAAGGATTAGCCTCATATAGGTATGGAAGTAGGGATTAGCCTCATGCAGGTATGGAGGCAGGGATTAGCCTCATGTAAATATGGAGGCAAGGATTAGCCTCATGCAAATAGGAAGGCAAGGATTAGCATCATGCAAATAGAGAGGCAGGGATTAGCCTCATGCAAATATAGAGGTAGGGATTAGCCTCATGCAGGTATGGAGGTAGGGATTAGCCTCATGCGAATATGGAGGTAGGGATTAGCCTCATGCAGATATGGAGGTAGGGATTAGCCTCATGCAGGTATGGAGGCAGGGATTAGCCTCATGCAGGTATGGAGGAAGGGATTAGCCTAATGCAGATACAGAGGCAGAGATTAGCCTCATGTAGGTATGGCGGAAGGGATTAGCCTCATGTAGGTCTGCGGAACAAGGCTTAGTCCCATGCAAAGAGCGAGTAGCAAATAAGAGTAGTATATTTCTTTGGTGGAGATATATTCGATGCCTGATGGCATGATTGATAATAACCTTGTCATGCATATATACTTGCGGATGCTATCGTTACGCTAGATGTGCCTGCGTTCAAAGAAAAAATTGCAAGTTTTGTGGCGGGGGGGGGGGGGGGTCGTGCTTCTGTCCACTGGCCTTACTTTGCTCCGTTCTAGAGGCCTTTTTAGAGTTTCCCTAGGTAACACCTGACCATTACAGAAATAGAGTTTTTAAAAATATGCAATTATTGATAAAATAGAGTCATTTTAGAAATATATTGATATATCAAGTAATTTCTGATGAACTAGTGACTGTAACACATTTTAGAGATATTGCAGCTTTCTCATGTTAGAATATTTAGGGTCCTCCTCAAAATTCTGCCCCAGTTTGGTAGATGATCCCTCAACCGTTTGCAAGTAACGAGACTTGTTGACCCTTCCTCAGAATTTTGAGAATCCTTCTCAAAATTCTGCCCCAGTTTCTTAGCCGATTTCTGACCATTTGGTATATGTTGGCATTGGCTGGACTTGCTCTGGAATTTTGAGGGTCCTCCTCAAAATTCTGCCCCAATTTATGACTTCGGGGGGTGGAATGGAAATTTTATTATGATATGACCGAACCCATAAGGCTGCCTACGTATCCCCTTTTAAATGGGAATCAGGTCAAGCATAGTTCAATTACATCAGATGAGGAAATGTAAATAGTCTAAGTATAGTATCTTTTGACTGCGTATGAATTGATTGATTTTGGCCAAATTTCTCCATCCATTTCTGCAAGTATGAGTGCTCCTCCTGTTAGCACCCTATGAACCATGTACAGACCTTGCCAGTTGGGAGAGAATTTCGCTTTGGCTTCATCTTGATGCGGGAAGATCTTCTTCAGCACCAACTGTCCTGGTGCAAATTGTCATGGTTTGACCCTTTTGTTGAAAGCTCTAGACATTCTGTTCTGGTAAAGCTGACCGTGACATACTGCGTTCATCCTTTTTCCATCTATGAGGGCCAATTGTTTATAGCGGCTCTTTATCCATTTTGTGTCGCTCAGTTCAGCTTCCTGTATGATTTTTAAAGAAGGGATCTCTACCTCGGCTGGGATGACAGCCTCGGTACCATAAACCAGCATGTAGAGGGTTTCCCCGGTTGATGTGCGAACTGTGGTGCAGTATCCTAACAGAGCAAAAGGAAGCTTCTCGTGCCATTGTTTGTGGTTTTCTACCATTTTCCTTAGTATCTTCTTGATATTTTTGTTGGCGGCTTCTACGACTCCATTCATCTAAGGTCTATAGGCTGTGGAATTCTTGTTCTTGATTTTGAAAGTCTCACACATAGCTCTCATCAAATCATTGTTGAGATTGGCGGCATTATCGGTAATAATGGACTCAGGTACTCCGAATCGGCAAACAATACGATCTTTGACAAAGTCTGCGATGGCCTTCTTGGTTACAGCTTTGTAAGATGCAGCCTCTACCCACTTTGTGAAGTAATCAACGGCTACCAGAATAAACCTGTGCCCATTTGAAGCAGTGGGCTCGATCGGACCGATGACATCCATTCCCCAGGCGGCAAATGGCCACGGTGAGCTTATTGCATTGAGCTCATTTGGCGGCACTTTTATCATATCTCATGCACTTGGCATTGGTAGCATTTGCGGACATACTGGACGCAGTCTGTCTCCATGATCATCCAAAAGTAACCGGCCCTGAGTATCTTCTTGGCTAGGACAAAATCATTCATATGTGGGCCACAGGTCCTAGAATGTACGTCCTCAAGTAGTTTAGAAGCCTCTTTTGCTTCGACACATCTTAGAAGTCCCAAATCAGGAGTTCTCCTATACAAATTTCCTCTGCTATGGAAGAAGTGATTGGATAATCTCTGGAGTGTAAGTTTCTGAGTGTGGCTTGCATGCTCCGGATATTCTCCTTTCGCCAAATACTCCTTGATGTCATGGAACCAAGGTTTTCCATCTGTTTCTTCTTCAACATATGCACAATATGCTAGCTGATTATGAATTCTCACCGGAATAGGGTCAATATAATTCTTATCTAGATGATGTATCATGGATGGTAAAGTGGCCAATGCATCGGCAAACTCATTCTGAATGCTAGGCACATGTCAAAACTCTATGTTCGTGAACGTCTTTCTCAATTCCTCCACATGGTGCAGATATTGCAATATCTTGGAATTTTTGGTAGCCCATTCTCCTTGTACCTGGTGCACGAGAAAATCTGAATCACCGATTACCAACAGCTCATGAATATTCATGTCGATTGCCATGTTGAGTCCTAGTATGTAGGCTTCATATTCGCCATATTGTTAGTGCAGGAAAATCTGAGTTTAGTAGTTACCGGATAATGTTGACCTAATTCTAATACCAAAACTGCTCTAATGCCTACCCCTTTGAAATTTGTAGCTCCGTCAAAGAACATCCTCTACCTGTCGTATGTTTCAGCAATTTTCTCTCCTACGAATGACACATCTTCATCAGGAAAATATGTTTTCAAGGGTTTGTATTCTCCTCCCACCGGGTTTTCAGCAAGATGATCTGCCAATGTTTGTCCTTTGACCGCCTTTTGAGTTACGTAGACGATACAAACTCACTCAACAGTATCTGCCATTTGGCTAACTTTCCTGTCGGCATGGGTTTTTGAAATATATACTTCAAAGGGTCCATCCTAGATATGAGGTATGTAGTATAGGCACAGAAGTAATGCCTCAACTTCTGGGTCGTCCAGGTCAAAGCACAGCAAGTGCGTTCTAGCAGAGAGTACCGTGCTTCGTAAGGTGTGAATTTCTTACTTAGATAGTATATGGTTTGCTCCTTTCTCCCTGTATCTTCATGTTGTCCCCAAACACATCGGAAGGCTCCATCCAATAGAGATAGATAGAGTAGCGACAATTGTCCTAGTTCCGGCGGGACCACAACTGGTGGTGTGGACAGGTACTCCTTGATCTTGTCAAAAGTTTTCTGACAATCTTCGGTCCAGCTTGTCTCGACATCTTTCCTCAGCATCTTGAAGATGGGTTCACATATGACTATGGACTGTGCTATGAAGCGACTGATATTGTTGAGACGTCCTAGGAAGCTCATCACATCATTTTTGCTTCTAGGTGGCAGTAATTCCTGAATAGCCTTGACTTTAGATGGACCTAACTCGATCCCTCGACGACTGACAATGAATCCTAGTAACTTTCCTGTGGGAACCCTGAATGCACACTTTTTAGGGTTCAGTTTCAAGTTGTACCTTCTTAACCTGTCAACGAACTTTCTCACGTTTGCTATGTGATCTACGGTCCTCTTGGATTTGATAATGATGTCATCCACATACACCTCTATTTTTTTGTGTATCATATTATGGAAGATGATTGTCATGGCCCTCATGTAGGCAACCCTAGCATTCTTTAGAACAAATGGCATCATCTTGTAGCAGTATACCCCCCATGGTGTAATAAAAGCGGTCTTCTCCACATCTTCTTTGTCCATCCAGATCTGGTGATAACCCGCGAAATAATCTACAAAGGATTGAAGTTCATACTTGGCACATTTGTCAATTAGGATGTTTATATTTGGCAGTGGTAAGTCGTCCTTGGGACTTGATCTGTTTAAATCCTGATAGCTAACATATACTCTAACCTTTCAATCTTTCTTCGGGACTAGCACAATGTTGGCTAACCAAGTTGAGTATTCAACCACCCTGAGAACTTTGGCTTTGATCTGCTTGGTAACCTCCTCCTTGATATTCAGGCTCATATCTGGTTTGATTTTTCCGAGTTTCTGCTTCACCAGCGGAAACATGGGATTAGTAGGCAACTTGTGAGCCACTATGGACGTACTCAAACTAGTCATGTCATCATATGACCATGCGAAAATATTCTCATATTCCTTTAGAAAATGAATGTACTCCTCTTTCTCTATTGGTGATAAGTGAATGCTGATGCGAGTCTCCGTGACGGTCTCGGCGTCCCCCAAATTTACTGCTTCGGTTTCGTCCAGGTTGGACTTAGGCTTATTCTCAAAATTTTCAACTTCCCTCACAACTTCCTCAGGTATCTTGTCTTCTTCATCTGAATCACTATTCTCATGTTGTGTTACCTCGTTATATGTCACAGTCATCGGTTCATCAGGAAAAGTAACAATAATGATGTAGAAAGAAAAATATGAAGATAACAATAAATAATAAAGAGCAATGCATTTGATTAATACTTAAAACATCCAAACGAATATGGCTCGATGAATCGAGAATTTATTTTGAAACAAGTGAATCTTAAAACAAATTACTGAAAATCATAAATGCTTAGAATGGCTATAGGAATAAAATTTGCCAAGCTACCTAGGGACTCGGCGGGCCGAGGATGGTGTGGCGGTCCAGTTCTTGAGAACAACTCCCTTCTCCACGGTCTGAATAGTAAAGACTTCTTCCTCCCCCTCCTCAATTATTGCACTGCAGTCCATGTCTCCATCATCCAAGAACAAATTCCTCAGCCCCGCTAATGTTTCTTCTTCTGCAATTCCCCGTAATGTATCAGCTTGGTGAGAAGCCTGATCCAGATGTAGCACCGGTTGTTCGAGAGGGTAATACGGTTCGCGCCATGGAGGCGACCAATCATTATACTCTTGCCATGTATACTGGTATCTGAGCTCAAAGGTAGTACCATGACGCTTCAGCTGTATCGGCCTCGTAACAAAAATTATCAGTCGAGTATTCACATGGATCCATGTGAGGCCTTATATGGGAGACTGTGTAGATCTATAGTTGGTTGGTTTGAGCTAGGTGAGGCTAGGCTTTTGAGTATATACATGGTGCAGGATGCTTTGGACAAGGTAAAGGTGATTCAGGAGTGTCTTTGTACAGCACAGTCGAGAAAAAGAGTTATGCTGACAGGAAGGTCCGCGATGTGTCTTACATGGTTAGAGAGAAGGGTCTACTGAAGGTTTCACCCATGAAGGGTGTTATGAGATTTGGGAAGAAGGGGTAAATTGAGTCCTCGATTTATTGGGCCTTTTGAGGTGCTTTGGAGGATTGGAGAGGTGGCTTATGAGCTTGCTTTGCCACTCAGTTTGTCGAGTGTGCATCCGGTATTTTGTGTTTCTATGCTCCGGAAGTATATTGGCGATCTGTCTCATGTTTTGGACTTCAGCACGGTTCAGTTAGATGATGATCTGACTTATGATGTGGAGCCAGTGGCTATTTTGGAGCGCCGAAAGTTGAGATCAAAGGATATAGCTTCAGTGAAAGTGCAGTGGAGAGGTCGGCCTGTGGAGGAGGCTACTTGGGAGACCGAGCGGGAGATGCAAAGCAGATATTCTCACCTATTTGAGGCTTCCGTATGTTTCTTGACATGTTTGAGGACGAACGTTTGTATAAGAGGGGGAAGATGTAACAACCCGTCCATTTGTTTCATGTGATACCGCTCCGTATCCCTCATTTCTGCTTCTTTATGTGTTGTTCAGCTTTATTTTATCATATCATGTCGGTTGGTTCGGGTTTGGAGTAGTTTTGGAATGTTAGGAGACACTTAGTCTCTTAAGTTGACCTTTTAGTTGGAAAAGTCAACTGGAAGTTGACTTGTGTGAAAACGATCTCGGAGTTTGGTTTTTATGGTTTGGATAGCTTCGTTAGGTGATTTGAGACTTAGGAGCATGATCGGAATGTATTTTGGAGGTCCGTGGTCGATTTAAGCTTGAATTGGCGAAATTGGATTTTGGTGTTTTCCGGTTGTTAGCGGAAATTTTGATATCGGGGTCAGAATGGAATTTCGGAAATTGGAGTAGGTCCGTTGTGAAATTTGGGACGTGTGTGCAAAATTTCAGGTCATTCGGACGAGGTTTGATGGACTTCTTGATCGAAATCGGAATTTGGAAGTTTTGGAATCCTTAGGCTTGAATCCGAGGGTGTTTTGGTGATTCGATGTTGTTTTGAGTGTTCCGAAGGTTGGTATAAGTTTGTATGTTGTCATATGACTTGTTCTTACTTTTGGTTGAGATCCCGGGGGCCTCGGGATGAATTCGAAAGTTTTTTGAAAAGTTTGGCTTTGGATATGAGCAGCTGAAGTTGTTGCCCCTGTCATAACCACACATGCGGATTGGGCACCGCAGGTGCGTGATCGGAGAAGCATTGGATCAGCCGCAGATGCGGCAAAGTGAGAGGAAGCCAGAAGTTGCTGGCGTGAGAGATGTATCGCACCTGCGAGACCGCAGGTGCGGAAGGTAAGGCGCATGTGCGGTTCCAGGAACTTAAGTGAAAACCGCAGAAGCGGTAGCACAGAAGCAGAAAAGGGACTGCAGGTGCGAAATCCCTGGGTCAGTAAGTATATAAGGTTTCCTTCGCGAATTTTTGCTAAGTTCTCCATTTTTGAAGACGGGATGTGAGCTAGGGCAGTGATTCATCAAGGGAAATCGAAGGTTATCAATTGGGTAAGCCACTTAAGCTTCATTACTTGTGTTTATGGCCATTTTTCCATTGTTTAATCATGGTGTTAGCGGCAAATAAGGAAGAAAATTGGGGGATTAGGGCTTGAAATTGGAGACTTTGATTTAGGAATTTGAGGGGACGTTTATCGTCGGATTTTGATGTTCTTGGTATGTATGGACTCGTGGGAGGATAAGGATTCTATTGATGTGACTTTTATCGAATTTCGAGACGTGGGTCCGGGACTCGGGTTTGACTAATTTTGGGACTTTTGATATAATTTGATTATTTTTGCATGGGCTTCGTTCCCTTAGCATATTTTGTCGTCATGATTCTGATTTTGGATAGATTCGACGTGAGTTGAGGCCGAGTCGAGAGGCAAGGGCGTCGCGGAGTAGTATTTCATCCGGTTGAGGTAAGTAACCATTCTAAATCTAGACCTGAGGGTATGAAATCCCGGAATTTCGTACTATTTTGATAAATGAGGTGACGCACATGCTTGGTGATGGGCGTATGGGCGTGCACCCGTAGGGATTCTGACTTGGTCCGTCCCGTAGCGACTAAATAGTTGCATATTTTGATATATGTTGAATATGTTATCCATGTGTTTAGAAATTGGTTTATTAATTTGGGATAAATTCCATGTTTGGGGCCTTCATGCCGACCTGTTTAGACCCTTAGGGGTATTTTTACTACTTTCCTCACTCTATTTGATTTGAAAGCATATCCTCAGTCATGTTTTACATGTTTATTATCTAAATCCGGTTTCCTCACTCTATTTCTTAATATGTGAAAACTCTTGAGCTGAGTTTTCCTGATTTTCCCTGATATGCCCGAGTGGCCGTGAGGTTAATGACTGAGAGAGGTTGAAGGCCTAATGGTGAGGTATATATATATATATATATATATATTATGGATCGGGCTGCACGTCGTGGCGATATTATATATATGGATCGGGCTGCGCACCTCAACGATATACATATGGATCGGGCTACACGCCGCAATGATTATTATTATTATTATTATGAGATATTTATGGAGCCGGAGTGCTGAGTGTGAGTACTGTGTGATGAGAGCTGAGTCACGAGTGATTGAGAGGCTTGCCCGAGAGGCTATACTTATGAGTGATACCTTGCCTGAGGGGCCTGTTCATGACATTTTGCTGCTTTCACTCTTCTTTTATACTGAGCCTCTGCTGAAAAATGTTTGATAAATGTTTCCAAAGGATTTGTAAATTGAAAATGGGGTTTTACGAGATAACTGGCTATTGAATTGCAGATTTTGACTTGATATTTCTGTTTGAGATTTCTTATATGATTTTAAATACTTGTCACTGCACTCAAACTTTATTTACTTTAGTTACTTACTGAGTTGGCGTACTCACGTTACTCCCTGCACCTTGTGTGCAATTCCAGGTGCCCGAGCATCAGAGTGAGAGCTTCCAGCACTCTCAGAGTCGTATCCGGAGATTGCAAGGTAGCTGCACGGCGTTCGCAAGCCTGACTTCCTCCTTCCTATCTTAGTGTTTTGTATTTCAGACTCATATTGTATTATTTAGACAGTGTTGGTTGTAATTAGAGGCTCATGACTAATGACACCAGATTCAGGTTGTGTTTGAGTATTTTCGTACTAATTTTTGCATATTTCTGTTGGTTTCTATATTACATATGAAGAATTTGAGACTTAATCAGTTTTTTTTTTTAAAATGATTTTATAAAAAGAATTCGATGTGGTAAATGTTGGGTTGTCTTGCCTAGTACTGTGATAGGCGCCATCACGACCGGGGTATTGGGGTCGTGACACTAACATTCCAACCTCATCAGATTTCCTTTCACGATCACGAACACCACATGATGATCGCGATGCACAAATCCTTCCCAACTCTAGGTTATTCTTCGCGATTGCGACTTCTCTAATGCGATCGCGATGCACACCAAGAACACCAGAAACCAACAGTTGCAAAACAAGGAGAAATGGTCCAAAACTACCCCAAAATATATCCGAGGCCTCTGGAACCCGTCCAATCACACCAAAAAGTCCCAAAATATAACACAAACCTACTCGATGACTCAAATCACACCAAACAATAAGAAGACTACAAATCAACGATAAGAACCTTTCTTTAACTTTCAAACTTCAAACTTTGTCGAACGCGTCCGAATCACACTTAAACATTCTAGAGTGATGCCAAATTTTACGTACAAGTCACAAATCATAATACGAACCTATTTCAATACTCGGAATCCCAAACAGACATCAATAACACCCAAGTCCACTTCGAATCAAGCTTAGAAAATTCTAAAATCTTCAAAATGTCAATTTTCCATAATATGCGCCGAAACGCTCCCGGTCCACTCGAAACTCGATCCGAACATATGCCCAAGTTCAAAATCATCATACCAACCTACTGGAGCCTTCAAATCCTAATTCCGAGATCGTTACTCAAAAGTCAATCCTTGGTCAACTCTTCCAACATAAAGCTTCCGAATTGAGAATTACTCTTCCAAATCGACTCCGAACTTCTCGAAAATAAAAACCAACCATACGTGCAAGTCATAATATATGAAGTGAAGCATCTCAAGGTCTCAAATCGTAAAACGACATGTTAGAGCTCAAAACGACCGGTCGGATCGTTACAATATCGCAAATCACAAAGGAAATATAAACAGTACTAGGTAAACCCAGTACGACGAGCTCTGACTAAGGAGGCTGCTGGTGAGGAGAATCGACCCCAAATCTCCCATTTGAAAAACTACTCACCCAAATAAACGGTTCTGCCTTTTCATATTAACTGAAGCAAGCATAACATATGGACTATGGGTGTAGAGATTTGTTAGCTGCAAAGTTCCAATTGCTTAAGGGATCTTATCACTTTGAACTTCCTAAATGTGATGGGTTTAAACTTATAAAGGTTTTACCCCATAAATTGTTGCTAGCTAGTAAAACTCTAACAAATTTTTATTCTTAGATTATGAAAGTTTGAACCAATGAATGGTGATTATGATACTTCTTGAGCTACATACTTGATTATCAAGAATACGAAAATTTATTATTTCACATTTAGCCTTTCTTTTAAATGGGACCTCTATATATGGAGCACAACTTGAGCATACAGACCAACAACGTACATACAAAGGCTCCGACTTCTAGCTTCCAAGAGTCCAATTAAGCAGTTTCCCTATTAACTCTTCCGTTCTTGTTAAACTTGTTTATCTTTATAAGGAGAGTTCGACATTATATCACATATTAAGAATGTTCGTTTAATTAGACTAGTCTCTAATAATGTGCATTGTTCCATGTCCTCTATCATTATTGTAAAATATCGGCAAATTTAAAAAAAAAATTACGTTACAAAATAGGAAAGCCTGCAACTAATCAAAAATGTCGATTTTACCATTTAAATTTTATTTATTAAACAAAATTCATAACAGTGGGGTAGTGTATTTTTCATTTAGCAAGAGGGTCTGAAGTTAATTGAAATAATATAACTTCTAATGGTATGAATATGTTGATGAATTCCTGCGCTACATTTAATAAATGCATGTTGTGATGACTTGATAGGTCATTCTAGGTTTTAACCTATATTTTTGTGTTTTGAGACCTCAAATAGCTCCGTTCAATATTCCTCAATTTGCGTGCGCAATCCATGTCTTTTCCGGAAAATTTTTATGTGAAAGATTGAAAAAAATATGAATATTAGCTTTAAAAATGATTTGAGTTGACTATGGTCAACATTTTCTGTAAATGAACTCGGGTTAGTGTTTTGATGGTCCCGATGGATCCGTACGGTGATTTGGAACTTGGACATATGCCCGGAATTGAATTCGAAAGTCCATAACTTGATTTAACGTGATTGTTGAAAACTAGTAATTTGAAGGCTTAAGAATTCCTAAGTTTGACCTACTAGTATTGGTTGGTGTTACTTTGTTTGCATTTCAGTTCCAGAACTTGAAATAGGTTTATTAACTTATTTGTAAAATTTGGTGCAAAATGGAGTTGATTCGACGTGATTCGGATGTTCGGTTGTAAAATTTGAAAGTTCTTAAGTTTCTTTGAAAATTTCATTCATTTTGATGGTTATTCGTAGTTCTAGGTATTATTTTGGCGTTTTCATCATTCTTGAGAAAGTTTGTATGATGTTATTACACTTGTGTGCATGTTTGATTTGGGACATGAGGGGCTCTGGTGAGTTTCAGATAGGCAATGGACCATTTCGGGCTTGGGGGATCGCTTGTTTTCATTGTTTCTTATATCTGGTGCGTTGTTCTTCGCGATCACGAAGGATAATTGGGTAATGGGGAGGTTTTCTTCTTCACGAATGCGGAGAAGGGCTCGCGAACGCGGAGCATTTGAGGGATCACCCTTCGCGAACGTGATGAGTAAGGGTGTAACGATTCGGCCGGTAGTTTTGAGTGGTGTAGCCCCTTTTCCCCAATTACTGCTTATTCTGTGATTATTTGTTATTATGTGACTTGCCGGGACAGTTGGTTCGGTTCCGGGGATTTTTCAGAATGAATTGGGACACTTAGTCCCAAGGTTGGAAGCCTAAGTTGAAAGAGTTGACCGGATATTGACTTGTGTGTTAACGACTCCGGAATGGAGTTTTGATGTTTCTGATAGCTCCGTATGGTAATTTTGGACATAGGAATGTGTCTGAATATTGACTTGAAGGTTTGTAGGTGATTTTGGCATGAATTGGCGAAAATTCAAAAAAATTAGAAATTTGCAGTGTGGAGAAGTTTGATCAGGAGTTGACTTTGTGGTTACCAGGCTCGGATTTTGGTTCCGAGAGTTGGAATAGGTCTTTGTGTCATTTATGACTTGTGTGCAAAATTTGAGGTCAATCGGAGTTGATTTGATAGGGTTCGGTATTGATTGTAGAAGTTAGAATTCATTAGTTTTCATTAGGCTAGAATTGGGGTGCGATTCATGTTTTCAATATTGTTTGATGTGATTTGAAGCCTCGACTAGAGGGTATATTTGGTTAAGGTCCCAGTGGCCTCGGGTGGATTTCGGATGGTTAACAGATCGAATTTGGATTAAGTGTATTGCTGAAGTGCTTCCAGTCTGGTGTCATCACACTTGTGAAGTGATTGACCGCAGGTGCAGAGCCAGAGAAGAGGCTAGATGTGCGCGGGTGCAAAATGGGAGAAGGATACTGGAAAGCGCAGGTGCCGAGGAAATCCACATAAGCGGACGCACTCCTGTGCAACGGTATCCGCTGAAGTAAAGTTGGTAGTGTGGCTTGGATTGCAGAAGCGATGGATTGTTCGCAGATACGGTCCCGCATGTGCGCAAGGTCAGGAGTTAGTGGGCTTCGTAGAAGAGGCTTTTTTATCGCAAAAGCGATTCTGAAGATGCAGAATTTTAGCCGCAGAAGCGAAAGGCATGGGCAGAATATATTTCAAAGTGTTTCCAAGATTTTCTCATTTTTTGACTTTTCAAACTCGTATGGAGGCGATTATTTAGAGGGATTTCACGGGACGTCTGGAGGTAAGTCACTTTTGGTTATTTTTATTTATTTATATTGAATACCCATTGAATTTCACGCCTAGTTTATTTGTTTTTAAGGTGGAATTTTGGGAGTTTGGACTAGGGATTGGAGAGTGAGATTTGGTGATTTGGGTGGAGATTTGGTGTCGGATTAGAGAAATTTTGGTATTGTTGGACTCGTGATTGAATGGGTGTTTGATTTTTTGTAACTTTTGTTGGATTCTGAAGCGTGGTCCCGGGGTTGACTTTTTGAGTTGACATTTTGACTTTTGTAAAAGAACTTAGCTTTTTCATATGGAAATTATTCCTATAGCTTGCGTTGTTTGGGGCTTGATTTGAGGCGTTCGGAGGCCGATTCGCGAGGAAAGGGATTATTCGAGTAGAGATTTGCACGATTTGAGGTAAGTAACACTTCTAAGCTTGGTTCTGAAGGTACGAACCCCTGAATTATGTGTTATGTGGTTGGTGTTGAAGTGAAGCACATGATAGGTGATGGGCGTGTGGGCGTGCACTGTAGGAATTATTACTCGGTCAATTCCGTGAAACTACTATAATCTTGTTATTATCCATATATTCCCCATATGTTAGAGAATTTGAGTTGTGATTCATGTTAGAAATCATGCTTAGGCTATATGCTGGTACTGTTGGGACCCGCATAGGTCGTGTTGCTATTGAATTACTTGCTTAATTTGTAATTTTGTACTCAATCATATCTATCATTTGCATATCATATCTCAGTCGTTGTAGCCATATATTGATACATCATATCATCATTGTTCAGGCTGATTTTCATGATATTTATGAGCCCGAGAGACTAGAGAGATTAATGACCGAGTGAGGCTGAGGGCCTAATTGTGAGGATGTTTACGGGATCAGGTTGCACGTTGTAGCAGGATTTATTGATTCATGTCATGATTGGGTTATTTTAGCGCTGGAAAGATTTGCCCCTCTGGAGTCTGACTTGCCAACAGTGAGCGCAGGTACCTACTGAGTGCGAATACGAGTGCCGAGTGATTGGAAGGACTGAGTGATTGTGTGGATAGAGTGACTCCGAAGATTGAGTGACTGGGAGAACTGAGTGAATTGATACTTCAAGAGGATGCATATGAGATTTGGGTCCTGACAATTTGGTATCAAAGCTTAGGCTACATAGGTCTTACGAGTCATGAGCAGGTTTAGTAGAGTCTTGCGGATTGATACGGAGACGTTTGTACTTATTTTCGAGAGGCTGCCATTGGGAAAACTTCACTTTCTTGCATTCTTGTCGTGCGAATTTGTTGAATTCAGACACTAAACTTCTATTATTCTATTCTCTCAAGATTGTCAGGACGCGTGCTACCGGATCGGGCGGACGGCCACGAGTACCACTAGTTTTGTCCACGAGAGGCTAAGGCCACGATAGAGGTCGAGGTGCAGCTCGTACAGTAGCTAGAGCAGCAACCGTAGACCCACCAGTTGTGCCCATTGTGATTCTAGGCCTTCAGAAGGCTCTGGCCTAGATATTGACTGTTTGCACTAGCCTTGCTTAGGCAGTTTCAGTTACGGCCGCACCAGCCACTTCTTAGGCCGGGGGAGGTGCTCAAACTCCTGTCGCCCGTGCTCCGGAGCAGGTGGTGCAGGGACTTCAGATACCGGGGGTACTACCAGCCCAGCCGGTTGTAATTGCTCAGGCCTAGTGGGTCCTATTATGAGTGATGAGGAGTAGAAGAGACTAGAGAGGCTTAGGAGGCTCAAGCCTCCATCATTCAGTGGTGCTGAGTTAGAGGATGCTCATGACTTATCGGATAGGTGCTAGTGGATACTTCACATGGCGGGTATTCTGGAGACTAGTGGGGTCTCGTTTACTACTTTTCAGCTGACGGGGGCAACCTTCAGATGGTGGGAGGCCTATAAGGGGAGTAGGCCAGTCGATTCTACACCACTTTCATGGAAGAAGTTCTCCATTCTCTTCTTGGAGAAGTTTGTGCCACTGACTCGTAGGGAGGAGTTACGTAGGCAGTTTGAGAAGCTATGCCAGGAGGGTATGTCCGTGACCTAGTAGGAGATGAGATTTTCAGAGCTGGCTCGTCACGCGATCTGTTTGGTTCCCACAAAGAGGGAGAGGATAAGGAGGTCCATTGATGGCTCCAGCTATGGATTGCATTTTGTTATAACTCGGGAGAATGCATTAGGTGCTAGGTTTGACAAGGTGGTTGATATTACTCAGCGGCTCGAGCTGGTCCGTAATTAAGGGCGTGAGGAGAAGGAGGCCAAGAGGCCTCGTGGTTTAGGTAGTTTCAGCGGTGTTCCTTCTGGGGGCAGTCCTACCATAGTAGGGGTCATCCTTATAGGCCCGCTCAGTTGGCTCATCTGGTTCATCATGGCGCATTAGCTAGCTATGGCTCAAATAGTGCCCGTCCGAGTCAGTCTTCTCTCAATTCTTTCCTAAATTAGAGATCATCCTATACTCCATCATTTCATGTTTCATCTATGCCAGGTCTTTCTAGTAGTTATTCTGGTACTCGAGGCCCGATTCAGTCCCTACCACCAGCGGGGAGTTGTTTCGAGTGAAGGGAGTTTGGGCATGTATGGAGACAATGTCCCCGTCGCTTTGGAGGTCCAGTTGAGCAGAGGGGTCAGGTGGTGAATTTTGCACCAGTTACTTCACCACCCACCTAGACAGCCGTGGTGGGGCTCAGGCAGATAGAGGTCTCCCTAGAGGGGGAGGCCGATCAGGTGGCGGCCAGGCTTGATTCTATGTTATCCATGTCAGGACAGAGGCCGTTGCTTTAGATGCAGTGATCACATGTATCGTTTTAGTGTGCCACAGGGATGTTTCTACATTATTTGACCCTAGTTCTACTTATTCCTTTGTATCATCCTATTTTACTTGTTATTTGGATATGCCCCATAAGTCCTTAGTTTCACCTATTCATGTATTTACGCAGGTGAGCGATACTATTGTTGTGGACGGTGTGTATCGGTCATGGGTGGTCACCACTAGAGGGTTAGAGACTAGAGTAGATCTCTTATTGCTTAGTATGGTTGATTTCAACGTGATTTAGGGTATGGATTGGTTGTCTCCTTGTCATGCTATTCTGGATTGTCACGCTAAGACCGTGACATTGGCAATGCCGGGGTTGCCGAGGATCGAGTGGAGAGGTTCTTTAGATTATGTTTCCAACAGGGTAATTTCTTATCTGAAGGCCCATCGGATGGTTGGGAAGGGGTGTTTGTCATATTTGGCTCTTGTGAGGGATGTTTGTGCCGATACTCCTACTATTGATTCTATTTCGGTAGTGCGAGAGTTTATAAATATGTTTCCTGTAGACCTGTCGGGCATGTCACCTGATAGGGATATTAGTTTTAGTATTTACTTGGTCTCGGGCACTGAGCCCATTTCTCTTCCTCCGTATCGTATGGCACCAGTAGAGTTGAAGAATTGACGGAGTAGCTTTAGGAGCTTGTTAGTCCTAGTGTGTCGCCTTGGCGTGCACCAGTTCTGTTTGTAAAGAAGTAGGATGGTACTATGCGGATGTGCATTGACTATAGGCAGTTGAAATAAGTTAAAATTAAGAACAAGAATCATTTGCCGCGCATTGATGATTTATTTGACCAACTTCAGGGAGCGAGGGTGTTTTTTAATATCGATTTGAGGTATGGGTATCACCAGTTGAAGATTCGGGGACTCGGATATTCTGACGACGGTATTCAGGTTTCGCTATGGTTACTATGAGTTCCTTGTGATGTGTTTTGGGCTGACCAATGCCCCAGCAACATTTATGCATCTGATGAACAGTGTATTCCAACCATATCTTGATTATTTTCTCATAGTATTTATTGATGATATCCTGGTGTACTCACGTAGCCAGGAAGAACATGTAAACATGTACAACATTTGAGGATTGTACTTCAGAGGTTGAAGGAGGAGAAACTCTATGCTAAGTTCTCCAAGTATGAGTTTTGGCTCATTTCGGTGGCATTCTAAGGGAATGCGGTGTCCAATGAGGGGATTAAGGTTGATCCAAAGAAGATAGAGACGGTTTAGAGTTGGCCCATATCGTCTTCAGTTACTGAGATTCAGAGTATTCTCGGTTTGGCCGGATATTATTGTCGCTTCATAGAGGGTTTCTCATCCATTGAAGCGCCTTTGACCAGGTTGACCCAGAAGGGTGCTCCATTTAGGTTGTTGGATGAGTGTGAGGAGAGCTTTCAGAAGCTCAAGACTGCCTTGGCCACAACTCTAGTTCTAGTTTTGCCTTCAACGTCAGGCTCTTGTACAGTGTATTGTGATGCTTATCGGATTGGTATTGGGTGTGTATTAATACAGGAGGGTAGAGTGATTGCTTATGCTTCACGCCAGTTGAGGCCCCATGAGAAGAACAACCTGTTGATGATTTGGAGTTGGTAGCCATCATTCATGCATTGAAGATTTGGAGGCATTATATCTACGGTGTTTCTTGTGAGGTATTTACGGATCATTGGAGTCTCTAGCACTTATTCAAACAAAAGGATCTAAATTTGAGGCAGCGGAGATTGTTGGAGTTGCTAAAGGACTATGATATTACCATTCTGTATCATCCCGAGAAGGCCAATGTGGTGGTTGTTGCCTTGAGTAAAAAGGAGGTGAGTATGGGTAGCCTTGCATTTATTCCTGTTGGTGAGAGACCGCTTGCATCAGATGTTCATGCCTTGGACAAATAGCTCGCGAGGTTAGATGTTTTGGAGACTTGTTAGGTTATAGCTTGTGTGGTTTCTCGGTTTTCCTTATATGATCGCATCAGAGAGCGTCAGTATGATGACCCCCATTTGCTTATACTCATTGACAAGGTTCAGCACGGTGATGCCAAGGAGGTTACTATTAGGGATGATGGGGTGTTGTGGATGCAAGGTAAGATCTGTGTACCTAATGTAGATGGGCTATGTGAGTTTATTCTTGAGGAAGCCCACAGTTCGAGGTATTCTATTTATCCAGGTGCCGTAAAGATGTATTAGGACTTGAGGCAGCACTATTGGTGGAGGAGGATGAAGAAAGATATAGTGGATTTTGTAGCTCAGTTCTTAAATTGTCAGCAGGTGAAGTACGAGCACCAGAAACCAGGCGGATTGCTTCAGAGGCTTGAGATTCCAGAGTATAAATGGGAGTGTATCGCCATGGATTTCGTAGTTGGGCTCCCCCGGACTTCGAGGAAGTTTGATGCTATTTGGGTGATTGTGGATCGGTTGACCATGGTTGCGTATTTCATTCTTATTAAGACTACTTATTCTTCAGAGCAGTTGGCTGAGATCTACATCCGTGAGATTGTTCGCCCTCATGGTGTGCCAGTGTCCATCATTTCAGATTGGGACAGCCTGCTTACATCTCAGTTTTGGAGAGAAGTGCAGCGAGGGCTAGGCACATGAGATGAGTTATGTACAAGATTCCACCATCAAACAGACGGACAATTCGAACGCACTATTCAGATATTGAAGGATATGCTACACTCTTGTCATGGATATCAGGGAATTCTTGGGATCAATTTCTGCCGCTTGCGAAGTTTGCCGACAACAACAACTACCAATCAAGCATTTAGATGTCTCTATATGAGGCTTTGTATGGGAGATGGTGTCGGTCTCCGGTTGGTTGGTTTGAGATAGGTGAGGCTAGGCTATTGTGTACTGACTTGGTTTAGGATGCTTTGGACAAGGTTAAGTTGATTCAAGATAGCATCGCGTAGTCAAGATGGAAGAGTTACGCCGATTGAATGGTTCGTGATGTTGCTTACATAGTGGGAGAGAAGGTACTGCTTAGAGTTTCACCCATGAAGGGTGTGATGAGGTTCGGAACGAAGGGAAAGTTGAACCCTCGGTATGTTGGGACTTTTGAGGTACTTGAGAGGATTGTAGAAGTGGCTTACAAGATTGCATTGCTACCTAGTATGTCGAGTTGAGACAATAGGTATTATTCTAGACCCATTCGAAGACGAACGTTTATTAAGAGGGAGAGGATATAACGACCCGACCTGTCGTTTTGAGTGTTGTATCCCCATTCCCCCAATTACTACTTATTTTGTGCTCAATTGTTTTTATGTGACTTGCCGAGGTGGTTGGTTTGGTTCCGGGGATGTTTCGGAATGAATTGGGATACTAAGTCCCAAGGTTGGAAGCCTAAGTTGAAATAGTTGACCAGCTATTGACTTGTGTGTTAATGACTCCCGAATAGAGTTTTATGGTTCGGATAGCTCTCTATGGTGATTTTAGACTTAGGAGTGTGTTTGAATATTGATTTGGAGGTCCATAGGTGATTTTTCCTTGAATAGGCAAAAGTTGGAAAACATAGAAGTTTGGAGAGTGGAGAAGTTTGACCGAGAGTTGACTTTGTGGTTACCGGGCTCAAATTTTGATTTCGGGAGTTGGAATAGGTCCATTATGTCATTTATGACTTGTGTGCAAAATTTGAGGTCAATCGGAGTTGATTTGATAGGCTTAGGTATCGATTGTAGAAGTTAGAATTCATTAGTTTTCATGAGGCTTGAATTGGGGTGCGATTAGTGTTTTCGATGTTGTTTGATGTGATTTGAGGCCTCGACTAAGTTCTAGTCGTGTTTTAGGACATGTGGGTATGTTTGGTTGAGGTCTTGGGGGCCTCAGGTGGATTTCGGATGGTTAACGGATCGAATTTGGCTTAAGTTTATTGCTGAAGTGCTTCAGGTCTAGTGTCATCGCACCTGCGGAGGGATTGGCCACATATGCAGAGCCGCAGAAGCGGATGCGCTCCTGTGCAATGTTTTCGGCAAAAGAGAAGTGTGGCAAGGTGGCTTGGATCGGAGAAGCGGTAGATTGTTTGCAGATGCGGTCCCGCATGTGCGAAGATGGGACTATAGGTGCGCAAGTTTGGGAGTTAGTAGGCTTCGTAGAAGCGACGTTTTTATCACAAAAGTGGTTCCACAGATGCGGATTTTTGGCCGCAGAAGTGAAAGGCCTGGGAAGATTATATTTCGAAGGGTTTATGTGATTTTCTCATTTTTGGACTTTGCAAGCTCGGTTGGAGGCGATTTCTAGAGGGATTTCACGGGATTTATGAAGGTAATCCACTTTTGGTTATTTTTATTCATTAATATTGAATACTCATTGAATTTCCCACATAGTTTATGTGTTTTTAAGGTGGAATTTTAGGATTAGAGATTGCAGAGTAAGATATGGGGATTTGAGTGGCGATTTGGTGTCGGATTTGAGAAATTTTTGTATGGTTGGACTTGTGGTTGAATGGATGTTCGTTTTTTGTAAATTTTGTTAGATTCCGAGGTGTGGGCACGAGGTTGACTTTTTGAGTTGACTTTTTGACTTTTGTTAAAGAACTTAGCTTTTTCCTATGGAAATGATTCCTATAGCTTAAGTTGATTGTATCGAGTTCTTTGTAGCTAGATTTGAGGCATTCGGAGGCCGATTCACGAGGCAAGGGCTTATTGGAGTAGAGATTTGCTTGGTTTAAGGTAAGTAATACTTCTAAACTTAGTTTTGAGGGTATGAATCCTAAATTACGTGTTATGAGGTTGGTGTTGAGGTGACACACATGCTAGGTGAAGGGCGTGTGGGCATGAACCGTAGGAATTATTACTCGGTCGATTTCGTGGAACTATATAGTCAAATAATCTTGTTATTATCCATATATTCTTCATGTGTTACAGAAATTGGGCTATGATTCATGGTAGAAATCATGTTTAGGATGCTGGTACTGTTGGGACCCACAGAGGTCATGTTGCTATTAAATTACTTGCTTAATTTGTAATTATGTACGCAATCACATCCATCATTTGCATATCATATCAAAATCTCTGTTGCCATATAGTGATACATCATATCATCATTGTTTAGGCTGATTTTCATGATATTCATGAGCCCGAGAGACTAGAGAGATTGATTACTAAGTGAGGCCGGGGCCTCAATGTGAGGATATTTATGGGATCGGGCTGCACGTTGCAACAGACTTTATTGATTCATGCTATAATTGGCTTATTTTAGCGCTTGGATAGGATCCTCCCCTCCAGAGTTTGACTTACCATCGGTAAGCATGGGTACCTACTGAGTGCGAGTGCAAGTGCCAAGCGATTGGGAGGACTGAGTGATTGTGAAGACTGAGTGACTGTAAGGATTGAGTGACTGAGAGGACTAAGTGAACTGATACTCCGAGAGGATGCATATGATTTTTATCATGGCGTTGCATTACAGTTGGCATGCATAATATACATGTAGATATAAAGATGTATCATTCCTCATTTTAGTCACACTTGGCATATTTTATCTGTTTTGAGCTTCTAATTGAACTTGAAAGCATGTCTACATTTTTGTACTGATATTTCTGTATTTGGACTGTATCTATTGAGCTCGTCACTACTTTCAGCCCAAAGTTAATCTTGTTACTTATTGAGTACATTAGGTCGGTTGTACTCATACTACACTCTGCACTTCGTGTGCAGATCCAGGTACTTTCGAGTACGGCAACTACTAGCTTTTGGAGCTTTATCTGTCAGAGACTATCGAGGTAGCTACCTTGGCGTCCATAGACCTTGACTCTCTTTCTTTTCATTTACTTGTACTATTCTATCTTTCTAGACTGTGTTTTTAGCAATCAGACTATGTTGTCAGTTATATGCTCATATACTAAGCGACACCCGGATTTTGGGGAAATATTGTATTGAGTCGTGGTATTTTCGTATCAGTATTTATGAGATTTTATTCTTCAACTTATTTTGTTATGTTTTCAGACTTAAAGATGCATGATTTATTGTGATTTTCGGCTTGCCTAGTATTGCGATAGGCGCCATTACGACATGTGGGATTTGGATCGTGACAAAGGGATTCTGGGGGAAGGCTGGCCCTTGTTCTATGTGAACGCGAGCCCAGGCTCGCGAATGCGGTGGTTAAGGGGACAACCCATCATAAATGCGAAGGCCATTTTGGCCGTTGCACTTCGCGATCGCGTCAGGCCCTTCGCGAACGCAAAGAAGGCCTGACGCCTAGTCAATTAAATATTCCAAAGTTGGAATTTTCTTCATTTTTCACCATCTCCACATTTGAGCCCAGCCTAGAGGGGATTTTGAAGAGGAACTTCATCTCCACTTTATAGGTTAGTAGATTTTAACTCGTTCCATCAACATGCATTGATTTCTAGCCTTTAATTTATGCTTGTTCATGGTAGAAATTAGGAATTTAGGTAGAAATTGGGAATTTTGAGAAATTGAGGTTTAGACCTCAAATTAAGGTCGAATTTCGAAACTAATCATATAATCGGGCTCGGGGGTGAATGGGTATTTGGGTTTTGGTCCGAATCTAGGATTTTGACCAAGCAAGCCCGGAATTGACTTTTGTTGACTTTTTCTAAAATCACTAAAGATTGAATCTTTTTCACTCGTGGGTAGTTTATAAAGCTTATTTTTAATTGTTTGAGCTATATATGGTTAGATTCAATTGGTTTGGAGGCGAATTTTATAGGAAAGACCCCGTTGAGCTTTGATTTAATTACCGAGCTAGGTAAGTATCGTGGTTAACCTTGTCTCGAGGGATTAGGACTTGTTAGTCTATTTGCTACGTGCTTATTGTGTAGGAAAACGTATCCGTGAGGGGACGAGTACTTATGGGTTGTTGTTGGGTTAAAGCATACAGGTGGAACTTATTATCCTTGTGTTTTATTGAATTGTTAATTGCGACATCCATGTTTAGGTTAGGTTATTACTTCTTTGATTATTCGATTCGTAATTATTGCTTATTTAATAATTGTTGAGTATTTTTGGAAGTTGAAGTTTTGTTTCTTGGCATCATATTTGACGTTTAATATATTCTCCACATTATTTATTGCCCGAATTCATATTATCTTTATTACATGGTGAGGAAGAGTGTAAAAGCACGAAGGGCGATTTAATGCCATTGCATTTATTCCATTTATTGATTATTACTTAGTGAAGAAGAGAGTAAAAGCACGAAAGGTGATGTCGTGCCAATTATCTCATTTATTCATTAATACATGGTGAGGAAGAGGATAAAAGCTCGAAAGGTGATGTCGTGCCATTTATCTCATTTACTCATTGTTACATGGTGAGGATGAGAGTAAAAGTACAAAGGGTAATACCGTGCCATTTCCAAATTGTTGGTTTATCTGATTTCATTGGTTGATGATTTACTTGGCTATTACGTGATTTCATACCTGCCATAGTTGTCATATTTTTCCCCTTTTATGCATGCCCCCTCTGAGTTTGTACATTATTATTATTCTTTGTTATTGTTACTATTTTATATGCACTTGTACAGGTTTATTTACGTAGGTATCTTGTCATATCCTCGTCACTACTTCATCGGGGTTAGGCTCGATACTTATGGATTACATTGGGTCGGTTATACTCATACTACACTTCTTCACTTCTTGTGCAGATACTGGTATTGATCCTCATGGTGCGTCAGCTTGGATCACTGCTTACACCGACTCAAGTTATATTTGTTGGCGTCGCAGATCTTGAAGTCTCCTTCATTTTTCCCCTTTTACTGTTTATTTTCTTCGAAACAATTGTATTTATTTCAGACATTGTTTTTAGACTTCTAGTTACTCGTGTACTCGTGACCTTGGATCTTTGGGAGTAGATATTATCACGTGACTTATATTAGTACTGTGTTATCTTGAGTTTAAATGCCTTGTTGTATGTCATCATTGTGTTTTTATCTGTTAAAATTGGCTATTTAACTATCTCAAATCGTCTTGACTAGCAAGTGGATTTTAGGCGCTATCATGACCCCGAAGTTGGGATTCCGGGTCATGACACATATAAATAGTTTTAATAAAATTAGAAAAAGCATGAAGAAATATATATTTCATCTAAACGTACAAAAAAGTATAATGACTACACATTTATCTTCACCCCAAAAGTTCAAAAATAGGATTGTTTGTTCAGATTAGAAATAATTCCTCACAAGAAGAAATAAAAATAAAATTATAATAAGATCTAACTTGAACTCACTAATTAAATATTCCTCTTTACTCAGCCAAGTCCTCAGATTAAATACAAAAACTAACAAAAAAGAAATTTAAGTTATAACAAGTCTATAGTCTTAAAAATTTTAAGTTATAACTCGTAAATACAAAAAATAACAAGTCCGCAGCCAAGTCTGTAGTCTCCAAATTTTAAAGAAGATAACAATAAAAGAAATAAATATACAAACTTAGAATGAGATTAAATTTATAACACCACAATGACCAAAAAAAAAGACATCTCTATTCATGAAGAGCACAATACCTCGAAATTCTATAATTTGAATGGATTGACAACTGAATAGGTAATTATGACAAAATACAAGAATTATACATACAAACTAAGGGTGTTAAACGGGCCGGGTTGACCCGTAACCGGACCAGCCCAGACCGGCCCGGTACATAGGGGCCGGGTGGGGCTGGGTAGGAGGGGTAGAGGGGGTTGGTCCATTTATTTTTTGTAACGGTTAACCAGACCGGTCAGACCCGGTCCACATGAACAGTACCATGTACCGGTTTAACCGGCCTGGACCGGACCGGTACAACGGTTATAACTTTTTTTTTGTTTTTTTTTTTAATTTTTTGAATTAAGTGGGGCCCACTAACCGTTGGCAATGGTCAGACCTGGAATTGATCCGTTGGCCAACGGGTCAATTGCATAAATAGCCTCTTTTTTAAAAAAAAAATTAACCTTTTTCAATTTACAAAATTAACCTTCTCTAAAACTATAAATACACCCCCCCCCCCTCTTCTTCATTTCTTCACTCAACTCTCATTTCTCAATCTCAATTTCTCTCATTCTCTCATTCTCCAATTTTCAAGACTTCAAGTTTTCAATTCATCTTCTAATTTTATTTGGCTCTTTTTTCTTGAATTTAATTTATCGTGTTTTATCATTCGGATTTTGAAGTTTGAACAATTGAACTTCAAAATTGAAATACTTGTTTGACGTTTGTTCGTGATAACATCGGAATTGCATAATCAAGTGCTCAATTTATTATCGAATTCGGTGCACTCCCTCCATCTCTTTCTCTTATTTACTATTTTAATTGCATATTTAATTTTAGCTTATACTTTAATTTTTACAATATGTTTAATACTGCTAAAAGAGCATGTAGAAAAGTTACTGATAGGGGAAATAAAAAAAGAGGTAGTCCTTCAGCATTTAGTAGTAATAGTAATACCCCATTAACATTTACACATGTTTCCGAAACATCGCCTAATGATAATATAGATTATGAGCAATTACAAGAAGATTTTGGAGTAGAAGATAATGAATTAGGAATGGAAGAAGAGATACCAGCTACACCTACTAGTGCTAGAGCTAGTAGGATTAGAGTTACTACAAGGGGTGGTGGTTGTGGCACTAGTAGTAAATCACTTGTGGCTCCGACTACTAATCGTAGAAAAAGAAGCAAGGTTTGGAATTTTTTTGAAATAATAGAAGGTACTGATAGAGTTAAATGCAAACTTTGTAAAGGTGATTTTAAATATTTGACTGGAGGAAATTTAGGGGAGACTGAGACGCTTAGTAGACATATGAGAACTAAGCATCCCATAGAATGGGGCGCTGATGGTGATGGAAATCAAACAACTCTTAAACCTACTACTGGAGGTCTTGTGAAATATGATAAAATGAAGGATCGTGAGGAGTTAACAAAAATGATTGCTTTGGGTTGTCTACCTTTTTCTTTTGCTTCTTCATCATATCTTATTATGTATATTCAAAGGATTTACTTTATTTAAAGGTATCTCTAGAAGTACTTGTAGAGCTGATATCTTTAGACTTCATGGACAATATCAAACAAACATACGTTATTTGTTTAGCCACCTTCCTTGTAGAGTTTCTCTAACTTATGATATTGGTCATGCTGTTAATGGAAATGATTATTTGACAATTACATGTCATTGGATAGATGATACTACTTGTATGCAAAAACGTATTATCACTTTTAGATATGATGAAGATCAGAGTCATACTGCTGCGTTTATAAGTAGTACTATTTGTGAAGTTGTTGAATTTTATAATCTCAAGCAAAAAGTTTTGTGTATGTCTTTTGATAATGCTTCTAATAATAATGCTGCAATTTCAATATTAAAACTGCATTTGCAACCACCTCTTGATGAAAATTTTCATGTTAGGTGTGCATGTCATGTTTATAATTTAATTGTTACAAGTGGCCTTGATTTATTTTCAACTGAGATCACTCATGTTAGAAGAGCAGTTGGTGTTATTCAAGGAAATAATAGACAATCTAGAATAAAGGAATTTAAGAATAAGTGTGTACAGTATAACCATAAACCCAGATTCATGCCAGATGGAATTGTTTACTAGATGGAATTATGCATATATATTTTTAAAATGTTGCTAAAAATATAGATTCTCAATAACTGAAGTTGCTAATGCGCATTGTACTGATCCAAACCGTATGTTAACAACTACTACTTGGGAGGTCATTAATGATGTTGTTAAACTTTTACATAAATTTTATACAGCTACTGTTGAGTTTTCTGGATCATATTACCCTACTGTTACTATGGCTTTAGTACATATAGCTGAAATTTCTTTTCTACTCTTTGAATTTAAGAAGAAAGAAAAATATAGGGATGTTGTTGAAAAAATCCAAGCAAAGTTCAAAAAATATTTCTTTCCAATTCCTCCGATTTACTTAATTGGTGATGTTTTAAATCCTTCTATTAAGATGTCTGATTGTCACCAATTAATGAATGCTTTATATACTTATATGGAGATTGGACCAACTGAAACCCCAAATTTATATGTTTGTATGAACAAGCTAAATGAATATTATATAATTATTATGCAAATGTAATTGATGATGATGCTCGTACTGTAGGCAATGTTAATCCCACTATGCACTATACCACTTCTGCTACTGTGGATGATGAAGAAGGCCTTGATAGTATTAATATTTTTTCTACATTTTCTAACACTCAAATCAGTAGCAGGAACATTGATGAACTTCAATTCTACTTGCAGAAGCAAAAGAGCCTCGCACAAAGGAATTTTCACCGTTGGTATGGTGGCATGAGAAAGGAAAGCAATTTCCTGTTCTTTTCGCTATGGCTCGGGACGTGCTGAATGTGCCAATTTCTACTGTTGCATCGGAGAGTGCATTTAGCCAAGCAAGACAACAACTTGGAGACACCCGTCACTCATTGGGATGCAATGCTTTGGAAGTTTTAGTATGTTTCAGAGATTAGATTAGATCGGAACGAAGAAATCAAGGACGTGAAAATATTGATAGCCCAGAAGACGAGGAACTTAGAGATATATTAACACATGGTAACCCATCCGAATTTAACACTCCAGAAGAAGGTCACTCAGTTCATATTGATTATGAAGAACTTACTAAGGCAATGCAAAACCTTTGAATCTACTCTTTTTTGGTTAATTTACTTGTTGTTAAATGTAAACCTTTCAATTTGTAAGTTTGAATTTTGAAATAAATGTAGCACTTGCAATTTGTAAGTGCAATTTTTTCCCATCTTCCTTGTATTCTTTATGTTAATACTTTGTATTAATATAACTTACAACAGTTATACAAAATACAAAAAAAAAAATTAAAAATACACTAAACCCGGCCCGGCCCCCTCAACTCGTAACCCTTATGGTTCAATTTTTACCCGGATGAACCCGAACTCGTTAAACCCGTTAAGCCCCAACCCGTAACCGGCCCGGACCATAACTCGTACGGGTCCAAAAAATCCCGATCCAGCCCGGCCCGGTCCACCCGTTTAACACCCTTAATACAAACACATAGTGGCGGATCCAGGATTTTACACAAGCGGCTTCAGAAAAAACAACGACAGTGTTGCGTAAGGTTTGATCACTTTTTTTTTTTTTTTTGCTTAAAACAATCTTAAAGCAAAGGTTATTTTAAAGTCCGTGCCCTACAATTTTAACAAAGTTAAAATACTTTTAAAAAGATATAAAAATTTATATTTTTATTTAATTTAACAATTTTTACTTCAGTTTAAAAAATATTATTAGCTCTAAGATATTCATATAAATCTAGAATTTTTCTTGTTATTATGTTAGAAGTTGTTATTTCTAAAAAAAAAAAAAAGAGAAAAAAAAAATTATAAGTATTAAATTAGTTCCAATAATTAGTGAAATTTATATACCAAATTCAAAAATTTAGTATAAAACAAATAGACATTTCAAAATAGACTAAAATTAAATTAAACTAACAAATAAATAATTTGAATAAATATACTTGAATTTTATTCAAATTTAAAGAAAGAATCAAAATTCACTTTGTAGATAGGTTTAATATTTTAAAGTAAATAAAACTCTCTTTGTAGAGAGGTTTAATTTTTTAAATCAAATTAAACTATAGAATAATTATTATTGATTTCAAGCAAAGAAAGTAAAATACTAAATTGACAAAGGAGAGGACATGAGATGAGAGTATAAATTCAGAAGGGATAAATTGTCTTTGCCTTACTATACGTGACTTCCGTTATAGGCTAAAAAATATACTTGATGAAAGCGACGAATGGATTCGAACACAGTACCATCCCTTCATTTTGAACCCGCTGGACGAACTCGACAGAGAGAACAATTGCATGAAACGGGTTCAACTTATAATTTTTATAAAGAATTTCTTTGTTTTAAATATAATTTATTTATATGCACCGTATAATTTTTCAACGAAGCGGGTTCAAATTAAAGCCGCATGACACTATGTGGGTCCACCCCTGCAAACACAAGCAAAATTTATATATTTCAAACCCCAAGAAATAATAGAAAAGGCACTTGAGTAAACAGACGACAAATTAAAAAAAATAACAAAGGGGATACATTAAGAGTTCATGGGCAATATAATATTTGGCCTTGGCCTCGACAATAATATCAGAACTCCAAACTTGGTGGAAAGTACAGAGCATATACAATAATATATAAATAAGGCCTTCTGAATTTACATTGCCCAACACCTTGATAATTAAGATGATAACTCATTTGTCATTGTCAGCAAATAACCAATGATGTTATTGTAATCAATGAAAAAAATATTATCTCATGGCATGATTTCAGAAAAATAAATATCTTTTAAAGTACTTGTACTTATAAGCCAAAAAGTACATTAAGGATACTGCAAGAATCTCAAAAGCCGTGCTAATGAAAGGTTAATTATCTGATTTTCTTCATTTCCGTTACAAGTGAAACAAATACAGTACTACATTAGAGAGACTATGATTTCGGAATAACTATCTAATTAATAGTTCTTAAGTAGTATGTATTTATTGTTAGAAGTTGCAGCACGCAACTCCAAATACAAAGGAAAATGTGGAAATAGTATTCATTTTGTTCCAGTTTATGTAAACCTATTTTCTTTTTGGACCGTTCTAATAAGAATGGCATCATTTAAATTTGAAAATAATTTAGCTTAAACTTATAATTCTACCCTTAATGAAAAGCTTTTATAACCACATAAATACTCTGCGCCCCTTTTTAACTTGTTTAGAACTACAAATTCCAAAAGTCTTCATTTTTTCTTAAACTTTATACCCAGTCAAACAAGTTCACGTAAATTTAAACGGAGGGAGTAACTCTTTATTGTCTTGCTAATTGTAACTTACAATTGAATATTAAGTCCATAGTAGAATTTATAATGCCTATTTACATATTTCTACAATAATAAAAAATTGAATATGTGTAATAAAACGATAAAATGGCCGATCAACTTTTGAAGGATATTTTCGAAATCCAACTTTGACACTTGGGGTGCCCTACTTTTTATAATAATAATTATTATTGTTGTTGCTATTGTTGTTGTTGTTTTTGTTCATGGAGTTCAAAATTCAGCAATTTTTCGAACTGTAGCACATTTTACTAGGGTTTAACTGCCAAAGGTTTAAACTTCAGTACCAATTGTTGGAGTTGTTTTACATGTTAGTTGAGAGCAAAAATATCAATTTAGTCTAATTTAAATAGACAAGTGGCTACTTTGCTAATATATTTCATAAGCTGACTAAACTCTATGAATAGTCAGTCTACAAAGTGGCTAGCCTACCCAAATGCCAACTAGTCGTGATGGCACATAACCCAGCTTGCTAGGTAAGCCAATTTAACAATAATCCAATTCAAATGAGGATTACTATGAGAAGTAATGATAATACAGTTGAGCTTTTATATGAAAATCCCAAGGATTGGTAGTATAAATCATGAGCTTCTAAGATATAGAGTTTACAAAGCTGATATGAAATAGATACATCATCTGTTTGAAATTAATAATTCTAAAGTTACCAAGAACAAGAGGCAGTTATGACCGGAACGCAGGTACATCTTCAATTCCAACTCCCGCCATACACAGCAACATCATCATCCAAAATCTGCACGCAAGGTGCAGAAGTGTAGTATGAGTACAATAGACCTCATGTACTCAATAAATAACAAACCTAACATTAGGTTGAAAGCAGTGACAAGCTTGGACAATGGTCAGAGTCCAACACCAATAGCCAACATCAACTCATAACGATATGATAAAGCAATACAAGAAACAACTCAAAGATATAATGCTCAGCTTGTTCACAGTTATGGAAAGATAGGCATGCTTTTCAAGTATAACAGTAAAACCCAAATCTTTCACCGAAATCATCAAAATATGAGTATATCAGAAAACAGGAATTTTTCCTAATTACTTTCAACAATAAATAAGTTTTTTCATTATCAGATAGCATGAGGAAAGCACATCTCTATGCCTACATGTCAATGTGCATGTGAAGTTATAAATGTCACAAAATCGTGTATCATGAGGAAATGTGTCTCTATGCTTGTATGCTAAGTATGCATGTCAAATGAAATATGTCACGGTGATGAACTTATATACTCACTCTCTTAGAGTATTCAATCTCACTATCTAACACTCCCACTCATCACGCTCAATCACTCAATACACTCATGTGCCTCAGCACTGTACAGGGCAGATCCAGCCCAAACGCTAATAAATCCTGCTGTAGCACGCAGCCCGATCCCATTGTGAATCAATAGCAACTACGCTCACTTTGGGTGTGTAGACTTCGAAAGGGCAGATCCATCCCAAGTGCTATAATAACCCAATCATGGCATGAATCAATAAATCCTGATGCGGCGTGTAACCCGATCCCATCATGAATCAATAATACTTGCTGCAGCGTGCAACCCGATCCCATCAATATCACTCATAATACGACCCTCAGACCCCAACTCGATCATTAATCTCTTCAGTTTCTCGAGCTCACAATGTCATGAAAATCAGCCTAAAATGATGATATGATGTGTCAATAAATAGAAACAAAGACTAAGATATGATATGCAAATGAATCTGTATAACTGAGTATGTAAATATAATTTAAGCAAATAACTCAACAACAATTGATATGACCTCAGTGGATCCCAACAGAATAAGCACATAGCCTAAACATGGTTCCTAACATTGATCACCGCTCAGTTATTCTAACACGTAGAGTTTCACGGATAAAAACAAGATTAGGTAACCATACAATATCACAGAATCAACCGAGTCATAATTCACACGGTGCACGCCCACACGCCCGTCACCTAGTATATGCGTCACCTCAACATCAAACGCATAACACGTATATTCAGGGGTTCACACCGTCAGCACCAAGTTTAGAAGTGTTACTTACCTCGAACAAGCCAAATCTAATACCGAGCAAGCCAAACGATACTCAAAAAATACCATCCCGTACAAATCGACCTAACGGCTCGAAACTAGCTAAAAGCAACTCATAACATCAAATAATTCCAAATGAAACAAATCCAACTGTTAAATGTCGAATCTTTAATTAAAATTCCAAAGTCAACCAAAAGTCAAACTCATGCTTGCACCTCGAAACCCAACAAAACTCATAAAATATGACAACCTATTCAATTACGAGTCCAACCATACTAGTTTCACCCAAATCCGACCACGAATCGATTTTCAAAACACAATTATTCACTTTAGAAAAGTTTTGACAAAACCCCAATTTCTCTTATTAAATCCCGTGTTTTGATGTTAAATCTAGTGATGGATTCATGTAAATCTCTTAGATATATGTTAGAATCACTTACCCCAAGCTTGTAAATGAAACTCTAAGTTAAAACCCTTCAAACCCGATCTCCCAAGTCTCTAAAGTGGAGAAGAATGAAATAAAATTCCAAAAATCCCGTTTATATACTACAACATCTGACCTCCCACAGCGCTGACCGCACCTTTCCTAGTGTGGTCCGCACTTTTCCTAGTGTGGTCCGCACTTCCAAGTTCTGCGACTGCAATTCACATTGTGCGGTCGCACTACCAATCCTCAGTAAATTGTTCATAATGTTCTGTAATAATGTCCAAATGATAAATGATTTTCTTTTCTAGAAACTAGACTCAAAGTCATGCAATTTTTGTTTTTGGATCATATCAAAATTCCTTATAGATTAAAAGATATAAGCTTCCGAAGTCGAACCAATAAACCTGTAGATTTCCTGTTGCGACCCTCAGTGCGGTCCGCATTTGTCCATCGCCTCCGTAAAATTTTATGTGCGGCCGCACATGGGCTTTGGCTCAGCACTCCCAAAATGTGCCCTCCACACTTCACTCGCTCTAGAACATCATCAAAGTGCCGAAATGCTCAAACTTGTCCAAAAGTCATCCGAAACACACCCGGGGTCCCCGTGACCCCATCCAAACATACTAACAAGTCCTAAAACACAACACGGACCTACATGAGGCCTCAAATTCCGTATAACAACACCGACATGACGAATCACACCTCAAATCAAACTTAATGAACTTTCAACTTCCAAAACACATGCCGAACCATATCAAATCAACTCCGAATGACCTAAAATTTTGCACACAAGTCCCAAATGACATAACGAAGCTATTCCAATTCCCAAAACCATAATCTGAACCGGATAACATCGAAGTTAACTCCCGATCAAACTTATGAACATTACTAACCTTCAAATTTCTAAGTTTCACCAAGTAGTGTCGAAACCTTCTAGAAACATCGAAATGCAAATTCGGGCATACGCTTAAGTCCAAAATCACCTTTCGGACCTAACGGAACCATCGAAACTCCAGTCCGCAGTAAAATACTCAAAAGTCAAACTTGGTCAACTCTTAGTGTTAAAACTTCAACAACAAAATTCATTCTTCCAAACTAATTCTGAATCACCTGAAAATCGAAACCGACGATACACGCAAGTCATAATTCATCATAAGGAGCTACTCATGCCCTCAAACCACTGAGCGAAGTGCAAATGCTCAAAATGACCGGTCGGGTCGTTGCATTCTTCCCTACTTAAACATACGTTGATCCTCGAACGTGCCAAAAGTCGTTATAAAGCCATTAAATCGTCGTGTAACCTTACCATGCACATACCCGGAGGTGATCCCACGTCACCCTAATCCAAATAAGCATGAGGGTAAAGGGCCAAAAATGTCCTTGAACTATTTGAAATAGCTCAAAAATATCCTCCGTTTATTTTTGGTACCAAAAATTTCCCTGTCGTCTATGTTTTGGACCGCAAATGCCCTTTAAACTGTTAGTCTTGCTATTGAAGCTGATATGGCAGTCCAACTTGGTTAGATTTGCTTCCATGACCGTCGACCTAAGCAATCCAACATGGCGAAAAGTTTATTCTTTGTTCTTTAATCCTAATCACAAAAAAATAAAATAAATTTTTTTTAAAAAATACCAAAATAGTTTTTGGTTGGGGTTTATTTCTTAATTTCATAGATAGCCATAAACAAGAAGGATTAAAGAGTTTCTTATTGATTTTGGAATCGTTATGATTTTGAAATTAACAACTTTGTAAAGATTCTCGAATTTGTTTTTTAAATAATGACCAGCAGTTTGAGAAGATAAATGTGTTCACTGTGTCAAAGGCCGGATATCCAAATAACGTTCTGTCAATTAAGCATCCTCAGCTAACTTAGGATATGTTGAAATTCTATTATATAAATATTTTTTAACTTCGAATTTAATAACTTTATTAATTTTTCATAATGAAAGTGTATACAACTTAAATTATTTCGATAATAATCAAGTCCATGTTCTTGTTTAGAGATGGCAGGTACTAGAAATAGGTGGAATCTTTAAGCATTCGTATATGAACTTATAAGTTCATCAATAATTCCTCTTTTGATATATATTGACTAATTTTGCATTTGCTTTAATTTTGATGTATTTTATTTAGTTTCACAACAAGAAACATTACCAACCACAAAAAAAATTGGAACAACAAATTAAGAGAGGTCAATGCGCAAATCATTTAAACCCAGATGGATTTGCTCCTGGGGTGGTAATTAACCAAGATTTGAAGGACGAGTATAAAACTTTTGATTTTTAAATATTGAAATGCTTAATTTATGAGAATGTGATAATTTCTATTCTGATACTAACTAAAACATGAGTTGGAAAACATTGAAATTTATATAGATAAATAAATTAATCAAATCATAAACTCCAATCAAAAACAATTTTGGTATTTTTTAATTTTCTGATATCTTTTTTTTGTGATTAGGATTCAAGAACAAAGAATAAACTTTTTGCCATGTTGGATTGTTTAGGTGGATGGCGATGTAAGCAAATCTAACTCAGTTGGACTGTCATGTCAGCTTCAATGGCAAGACTAATGGTTTAAGGGGCATTTGTGGTCCAAAACATAAACGACAGAGATATTTTCGGTACCAAAAACAAACGGAGGGTATTTTTGAGCTATTTCAAATAGTTCAAGGATATTTTTGGCCATTTTCTGTAAGCCTGACAACACAACCTAACTGAAGATCCTTAATTCAACCTTAGCCCATAAACCTTAGAATCCAATTTCCAACATAAAGAATTTCCTATAAGACCTGAATCTCGCATCTACACATTGTATAAGTCTAAACAAGCTGCATCAAGCCATAACCATAACCCTAGACACAATCACTTGATATACCACATAACTCAAATACTCATAGCAATAACTTCCAACCGCAATAGCTGCTGGATAACCAACCCGACACCGGTAACAAACCTGATATCAACTAAAATCTTATTCTGAACCTTTGTACGCTGCCAATAATGAAAGAAGCATGCAGAAACTCATAACCACTCATCAGACCAACAAGTCATGGAGCTCTCCCTCTTTCGACAAGAAATATAGCCAATTTCTAAGCCGACTTCCGATATTATCCTTCCAGACATACTGTAATCAAATTTGATAGCAATCACTTTAGTCCCAAAGACTCTATCTCATCAAGTACAAACTACTCTACAGACACGTCACATCAATACTACCTAGAATCACAATTATACAATTCGTGCACCAATAAGCAACAATTCAAATGTACTCAAACATGGAAAATGACTCAAATGAGAGAACCGTCCTGCAAGCTCAACAAGTACTACCACAAAGCAATGCTAAGAACCCATCACACACCGTAGAACCAAAATACACGAATCTAACACAAAGGATCATATCCCGACATAACTCTGCTGCAATGCATGACCCATCCAAACACCGGTCCATATGAAATACCTCGAGCCACAATGCTCAAAAATCAACAACTACACACAATTCAACATCAAATACATGAACTTCATGACCATAACCACGGAGAAGAAAATAACAAAATATACCACAGCCCGAGAAGACCATAACCAAGGCACAATCAACCATTCCACACCCCAATCAACATCTCGCTCGAATTCTGCTGTAAGGCCCAAACAGAATCGCACCATGTGTGCACTAAACCAATAAATCACAACCCCTCGTAGTATAGAAGAGTAACTCATAGAACATATCCGAACACTAACAAGCTCAACTCTAACCGAATGCCACACCCCTCAACACAAACAGTTCTGAGTCAACAAATCCGACTCGTTATAGAATACACATCCTTAGTGGGCCTACCAATGGGCCCCCAAATTAACTCTGGTCATCCCTAAACGGATAAATAACCCTCCAAAAGTCTACAATGATCTAATCATAACATGTATTATCAGCTGGCTAACCTTGGCCACAACCATGAAATAATCTGCTTCTAAGGACTCCTAGTCTCCAAATCCATAGAGCAGACAAATCACCATAGTCGATCCCAACTCCATCACTCGAATAGCTAGCACATCTCACATACACAATCATCCCACGAGAAATTCTTTCATAATTCTTCCGCGCCACATAGCAAAATCTGAACATCAGCAGTCGATCAACCAGTCGAGTACCGCAATACCAATGAAGCATCCGTAAGTCAAAATACAATGTGCCGTCCAAAATACACACTTTCTCAGGCATTACCAAGTAGTTATAACATTCATTGAAACATCAAAAACCGTTTATGTTGTCTAAGAATTCATGAACTTACCTTCAAAACTTAACTGTGACCTTGCACATGCAAACCTCAATCCCACAGGACACACCACATCTATCATGCCATCATATGAAAAGCACGAGAATCTCATAATCAACTGTGAGTCACCAGCAGAATACATACCCGATCAGTCAGCAACCTTCCATTTGATCCCATCTAGAAGAAAATTATAATACGCAACATGCTCCTCATGCCGGTAGGAAATATCCATCTCAAACCGTGCTAGAAACCACCAAGAACTCTTCAAAACACATTTGCACATAACCAAGTCATCAGAACTGAATCTCTCTAACCCAACCAAGCCACGCAGGTTTCCAAACCCACGGGTATTGCCACAAAACACTTGTAGAGACTCACCACATCATAAGTACCCAAAGAACCGATCATATCCATTACCATGTTGATCCAACCTACTACCAAGCTGTCCTATTTCTCTGAGTTCCTTCTGAACTGCCTTCATATTAACACTTATCCTTGCCAGAACACCACGATCCTTTCCCAAAGCTCACCACAAGAGATCCTAGCATAAAACCACATCGTCCTAAAGCCCATAAGCCATTGTATTCCCTCTTAAGCACCTAAAAGAACCACAATCGAGACACCCACTCTGAAGAGACCTTTCATAAATCTAAAGTCATTTCCTTCACCTTCCTGATACTGAAATGTAGAATCTATAATGATATAGTAATATCGCAAGTCTCGACACCATCTAATGTAAATCTCAGATTCTTGCCATATACAAATTCGAAAAATTCTCAATTACCACATATAAATCTTGAACCCATTAAAACCCTCTCGAGAGTTATCTACTATGCTCAAATCTCAATTGCATCACCCCAAGAGGTCCGAACAACCTACGCCCCATTAGAACAATAATGCCCAAAGAAGTAACCCCGCATTAATGCAATCGAGTAAATTCTTCCTCCATGCGCACTACATCCGGCACAAATAATAACTCAAATCATTCCATGATTTCCATATACCCATAACGTGTAATATAACCTGTATCTAGAAATTCCCTTACTCAAGTCATCCTCGATCTCAACCTCTGCAAGTTATAACCGATCCACAAGTATGCCTCAGACCAAAACCAATACAACATGTAACCATGCAATCAAACCGTCGATAGCATACTCCCCCACTTGGCTCAAAGCCATAGATAAAAAAACTCGATAACTCATAATGACCATATTCTATTACTGTCATAATACCGTTGTGAGATTCAACTAAATCCTTCATAAGCTCATGTAACATAAACCATATAATACCTCAAATCATCTTCTAAGCTCGCATTCATCCTTGTGACGGTCAGATCAACTTTCTCAACCAAACCAAACTCAAATCGCAACACATATAACCCACTGGTAGAAAGAAACTCTTCACACAACGTCATAAGGATCACACATTCGTAGATTATCCCGCAGGTGATAGCCCACCTGCTTAACCTCACTGTCATCTCTCTATGCCCTTTCATAGCCGCAACTACTACACCATCACTTAATCTTCCTAAGTCAGAAAACAAGACATGAAAATCTACTTCGTTCCACAAGTGAAATAACACAAAAGAATCTCTCAAAACCCTCATAACTCCAAACTGTATAGAACATTCACAGACATCGAGTATCTAATAGTCCTTTTCACATCTCTAGCAAACTCGTCCCGTCCCATTCAAACTATCTGAACACATTCCGTAGTCACATCCCACTTGTCATATAGCAACCCAACCACTCACCAAGCCTACCAGTCCCACTCACAGGGACATCACTAGACATAGAAGTCCAAAAGCATATGCTCACACAACTGAACCCACCGAGCCCAAGCTACTGTCGAAACCCGGCCTCAGGTCCTCCAAACTGGCCCATTATCAGCACACAGAAAACACATCTCATACCTCATCTATGAAATCACAAGCCATCGATGCACATCTAATACCGACAGCTCACATACGCATACGAGTGAGTGGAAGGAAAATAAAGTGATACGCTTCAAGCTGAATCAATGACGCACAATAAAAAAAGAAAGGTGGGAAGTTTATCCTAAATTACCTATAGCTTCTCGAAGATAGGTATGGACGTCATCGTACTAATCCGCAAGACTCTACTAGACACTTGCTCATGAATCGTAGAACCTATGAACCTAGAGCTTTGATACCAACTTGTCACAGTCCAAAATCCAACTAGTCGTGATGGTACCTAACCCAACCCGCAAGGTAAGACAATTTAATAATAATCTAATTCAAATTAGGTTTACTCTAAGAAGTAATGATAATACAGCTGAACTTTTATACAAAAATCCCAAGGATTGGTAGTACAAATCATGACCTTCTAAGATTTAGAATTTACAGACCTGATATGAAATAAATACATCATCTATTTGAAATATACATGAACAAATTAATAATTCTAAAGCTACCAAGAACAAGAGGCAACAGGACCAGAATGCAGGTACATCTTCAATTCTAGCTCCCGTCATACACAACAACATCAACATCCAAAATTTGCACGCAAGGTGCTGAAGTGTAGTATGATTACAACTGACCCCATGTACTTAATAAGTAACAAACCTAACCTTAGATTGAAAGCAGTGACGAGTTTGGACAACAGTCAGAGTCCAACACCAATAGCCAACATCAACTCAAAACAATATAATAAATTAGTACAAGAAACAACTCAATGATATAATGCTCAGCTCGTTCAGAGTTATGGAAAAACATGCATGCTTTTCAAGTATAACAGTAAAACCCAAATCTTTCACCGAAATCATCAAAATATGAGTATATCAGAAAACTGTAATTTTTCCCAAATACTTTCAAAAACAAAACAAGACTTTTCATTATCAGATAGCATGAGGAAAGTACATCTCTATGCCTACATGTCAATGTGCATGTGAAGTCATAAATATCACAAAATCGTGTATCATGAGGAAATGCATCTCTATGCTTGTGTGCCAAGTATGCATGTCAGATGCAATACGTCACAATGATGAACTCATGTACCACTCTCTCAAAGTGCTCAATCTTACTGTCTCACACACCCACTCATCACGCTCAATCACTCAACACAATCAATCACTCAGAACTATACAGGGCAAATCCAGCCCAAACGCTAGTAAATCCTGCTGCGGTGCACAACCCGATCCCATTGTGAATTATAGCAACTGCGCTCATTGTAGATGTGCAGACTTCGGAGGGGCAGATCCAACCCAAGCGCTATAATAAACAATCATGGTATGAATCAACAAAGCCTGTTGCGGTGTGCAGCCTAATCCCATCATGAATCAATAATACATGTTGCAGCATGCAACCCGATCCTATCAATATCACTCATACTCCGGCCCTCCGTCCCCAACTCGGTCATCAATCTCTCCAGTCTCTCAGGCTCACAATGTCATGAAAATCAGTCCGAAATGATTATATGATGTATCAATAAATAGCGATAGAGACTGAGATATGATATGCAAGTGAAAGTAAATGCAATTTAAGAAAATAACTCAATAGTAGATATGACATCAGTGGATCTCAACAGAATAAGCACATATCCTAAACATGGTTCCTAACATGGATCATCACTCAATTACTCTAGCACATAGAGATTTCATGGATAAAAACAAGATTAGGTAATCATACAGTATCACAGAATCAATCGAGTCATAATTCACACGGTGCATGCCCATACGCCTGTCACTTAAAATGTGCGTCACCTCAATAACAAATGCATAACACGTATACTCAGGGGTTCATACCCTCAGCACCAAGTTTAGAAGTGTGACTTACCTCGAACAAGACGAATCCAATACCGAGCAAGACAAATGATACTCAAAAAATTCCATCCCACGCGTACCTGTCACGACCCAAATCGGAGAGCCACGACGGGTACCCGATGCCTTACTCAATCGAGTACCAACGTAACATATCTTTCTTATCATACCATTATGGGTAAATGGGCCAGAAACGTCGTCATGAGATAACCAGAATAAAACATAAGGGAATACTATACATAAGACGACCCAACATGATAGATAAGATTATACATGTGACATACGGGCCTATAAGGACAACATGATCATTTCTACACTTAAAACATTGGCCGCCAAGGCCATACAAGTATCCATATATATGACATCTGTCAACAAGCCTCTAAGAGTACATAAACATTAAAATACGGGACAGCGCCCCGTCATACAAATCAATACATGTCCAAATTATACTGACCAAATAGGCAACTCCGGAGCAAGTGGAATGCACCAGCACCTTCTGCTGAGCTGATAGCCTACTAGGAGAACTGTCAGCCTGTCTATCAGGACTTTTTGGGCATGAAATGCAGCATCCCCTGGCAAAAGGGACAGCACGAATAAAGTACTGAGTACGTAAGGCAGGAAAGAATAAATAAGAACAGTAATGTAAAAAAGAGATATAGGAGATACAACCCGTAGCATCTGAGTGCCTCTAAGGGATATTGACATGAAATGCATGATACATATATATATACATAAACTTTTAAAAACATATGCCTCTGTGGGAATCATCATCATATCGTACTCGGCCTTGAAGAGGACTCGGTAAAAATGTACCCGGCCATCATAAGGCTCGGTAGAATCATGCTCGGCCACGTGGAGCTCGGTAAAACCCAACTTATCACTGGTTGCACAATAGGTGTTGTACCCGTCCGACTATAGCGCGACTCGATAGAGTAAAGTAGATACATATATATAATGCATGTTGGACTCATGGAATCATGTTCTAAACTTTTGGGAGTGACGTATGGTCATTTCACCTTCTATTAACGTTATGGACATCATACCATCAATATGAACCTCAATAGAATTCAAGCATCATATATACATGCTTAGAATAACTTTATAGGGAAAGAACAACATGGAAAACCTTAGTTGCTAGGAGTAGATCTGTTATGAAATAGCGTATCGTTTATGTTTGTTTCAGTTAGATCATGCCAAAAGAAATAAGGAAGTACCTGAACCACGTAAAGTCCTTAATACCTTCCAAGAAACTATTCAAACAAGTCAACTCAATCTATCATAGCATAAGGAGATTCAAAGTCAGTGCTTAGCAAAGGCTAAATCTGTAACATAAGCTAGTAGCTCGTTTACATAAATTCGGGCAACATCTCCCCAGTAACAAGGGTCTCCTCCAATACCATATACCAACAATAACAACCAGAGAAATCCAGAAACATATAAATATCAATAACAAGACACCACATAACAAAAACAAGTCACAACTACTTCATGACGAGCTCCGATTGGAATCTGTATAATCTATATCACCCCTTATAGACTTCTTACATTAACTTAATAGCATCATTAGCATGATAATGAAGTCATTCATCAATGATTTCATCCTTATACCATATATTTATAACAAAGGAAACAATCAACAAATTCAACTATCTTCAATTAGCATCTTTATTCACTAGTTCATGTCTAGTCCATCCATTTAACTTAATCAACATCAAGATAACCTTAAGCACAAGCAAGAACACAATACACTTACCTCCTACAGTAGCTTCAAGTCGAAATCCAAGTTATATTTAGCTTAAGCACAATTAGTAGGATGTTATACTCGCATTAGCCAGTAGCAACAACTTGAAATTTCATCCAAACACAGCCCACAACTATCCTCAATGATAACACAACCTCAAAGAGGTGTTGTTCTTCGCTAAAACTAACTTTTGATGTTGAAATTTGGTGTAATCCATTTGCAAGACTTGAAATAACCTAGGGTTGATATGGAAACAACGGGAGTGTATTTTACAGAACTTAAACCACTTAAAACAACCTCCCACAAGAGATAGAACCACCCAAAAGTCAGCAACAACAAGAAGAACAAGAAACTTACTAGCACGACGGGATACCCGACACTTGATTTGTGTTGTTTTCCCTTTGTTTGGATCTTGGATCATGAGAGAACCTTGAGATAGTGTTTTTATGTTTCTAGGGTCTGAAGATACTAAAAAAGAATGAGTTAAAATGGGGTTGAGGAGTCTTATATATATATATATCAACAGCCTGTGTGGGTCCCATAGAGAGCTGCTTGGCGCAGTCTCGCAAAAACGCAAAAATCTCTCTATTCTGACATCATATCGATAAATGTTTTAATGCATTAGAAACTAGACTTGTAGATATTCAATTTGATTGGAAGATCACCCCGTAAATCCAAGTATATTTGGAGAAAAGCTCAGCTACATTTGACCTAATTTTCAGCATATTTATGAATGTAACTTGTGATGACATTTACCAACTTTTGTTCCTCAACTCGCTTCACTTAAAAATGTAACATACGACTATCATACGACTAAAATAACTCATAACATAACCTCCTTATAATGTTAAGCACCCTAGTCTCACCCCAAAAGTACATGTTATAACATTTCAAATATGTTGACTTTTAACAAAACTTATTTTCTTCATTCGCTTAGCATCTAAGTTTTACAACCCTCTTGGTACTTGTTATTCATGATATTAAATATATGTAACCTCAAAGGTAACATGATTAACTTACTTTATGTACTTTCAAAGACGATCTTATTTCCGAGCTTACATCAATTGACTTACGACGTACTCTCACGTATAAAAACATAGGGTGTGACAGTACCGACCTCCGAACGTCTCGAAACTAGCCAAAAGCAACTCAATAACATCAAATAATGCCAAAGGAACAAACCTAATTGTTAAAGGTTGAATCTTTAATCAAAATCCCAAAGTCAACCAAAAGTCAAACCCGGGCTCGCACCTCAAAACCTGAAAAAACTCATAAAATTCGACAACCTATTCAATTACGAGTCCAACCATACTAGTTTCACCCAAATCCGACCACGACTCGATTTTCAAAACCGAATTATTCACTTTAGAAAAGTTTTGACAAAACCCCAATTTCTCTTATTAAATCCCGTGTTTTGATGCTAAATCTAGTGATGGATTCATGTAAATCTCGTAGATATATGTTAGAATCACTTACCCCAAGCTTGTAGATGAAAGTCTAGGTTGAAACCCTTCAAACCCGAGCTCCCAAGTCTCTAATGTGGTTAAGAATGAAATAAATCTGTATATATACTACAACATCTGACCTCCCACAGTGCTGACTGCACTTTTCCTAGTGTGGTCCGCACTTCCAAGTCCTGCGGCTGCAATCCATATTGTGCGGCTACAGTACCAGTCTTCAGCAAATTGACTGTAACTTTCTGTACAAATGCCCAAATGATGAATGGTTTAATTTTCTGGAAACTAGACTCAAAGTGCTACAACTTTTGTTTTTGAATTATCTCAAAATTCTTTATAGATTGCAAGTTATATAAGCTCCCGAAGTCGAACCAACAAACCTGCAGATTTCCTATTGCGGCCCTCAGTGTGGTCCTCACTTTGTCCATTGCCTCTGCAAAATTTTATGTGCTGTCGCACATGGGCTTTTCCTCAGTACTCCCAAAATGTGCGCTCAACACTTCACTCGCTCCAGAATATCATCAAAGTGCCAAAATGCCCAAACTTGTCCAAAACTCAGGCGAAACACACCCGGGGTTCTCGAAACCCCATCCAAACATACCAACAAGTCCTAAAACACAACATGAACATACTTGAGGCCTCAAATCCCGCATAACAACATCAAAACAATGAATCACACCTCAAATCGAACTTAATGAACTTTTGAACTTTCAACTTCTAAAACTCATGTCGAACCATATCAAATCAACTCTAAATGACCTCAAATTTAGCACACAAGTCCCAAATGACATAACGAAACTATTCTGATTCCCAAAACCACAATCCAAACCCAATAATATCGAAGTCAACTCCCGGTCAAACTTATGAACATTCCAAACCTTCAAATTTCTAACTTCGCCAATTAGTGCTGAAACCTTCTAGAAATATCCAAATGCAAATCCAGACATATTCCTAAGTCCAAAATCACCATTCGTACCTAATGGAACCATCGAAACTCCGGTCCACGGTCAAATACTCAAAAGTCAAACTTGGTCAACTCTTCCAACTTAAAGCTTTAACAACAAAATTCATTCTTCCAAACTAATTTTGAATCACCTGAAAATCGAAACCGACAATACACACAAGTCATAATTCATCATACAGAGCTACTCATGCCCTCAAACCACTGAGTGAAGTGAAAATGCTCAAAACGATCGGTCGGGTCGTTACAATTACCCTCTTAACCAATTTATTGATTTTAGCCTTGATATAAATCTAGGTAACCGACATCCAACATTGTCACGACCTGAAATCCCCACCGCGAGGCCGTGATGGCGCCTAATGTCCACTTGCTAGGAAAGCCAACATTAGTATACAATTACTCATTTTAAAACCAATATGAAAGTAGTCTAATAAGAAATAAAGTTGTAGAAATTCAAAATAGATATAATAACTCCAAACACTGACTAATTAAATCTCGCAATCTGGTCTCACAAGTACATGAGCATACTAGAAGTGCTACAACCAAATGTCTGAACGAAGCATACTAGAAGTTCTACAACCAAATGTCTGAACGAAGATACAACTGTTTGAAATAAAATAAATAGTAAAATAAGATATGGAAGGGGACTTCAGGGGTTGCGGTCGCCGTGAAGCTATACCTCAAGTCTCCGTGAAAAGCTAATCCGAGCAAGCCTCCACTAACTACGACTGATCCCAACACCAAAATCTGCACAAGAAATGTAGAAGTGTAGCATGAGTACAACCAATCCCATACTCTGTAAGTGCCGAGCCAAACCTCGACGAAGTAGTGACGAGGCTATAACAAGGCACTTACTATAAATATGTACGAATACAAAAGAAATAATAGCAGGAATATATAAAAACAAGAATTTAACATGAAACCGGAACTGAAAACACATAACATAGGGCCCTAGAATAACACTTATGCTCAACTTCTCAATTCAATACGGATATAGTAACAATAGTTAAATACAATAAAATATGTTTTCTCTATTGCAGCGCACAACCCGATTCATTAATTTTATATAAATAATAAGTCTTCTCCGTTGCGGCGTGCGACCCGATCCACAAATATATATATATATATATATAAACCATTGCAGCATGCAATTGGGTCCCAAATAGTAATACCAGTATCTGTTGCGGCGTGCAACCCGGTCCCACATAATAATTTTAATAACCGTTGCAGCATGCAACGCGATCCCCAAACAATAATAATATAAATGAACATCTACAACTAACTACAACGTAACTCAAATAAAACGCAATAAAAGAATTGCATCATAAAGACATAAAGCGGATAAAAATATCTATCTAATAACACACAAGATCAAAAGTGAAAGTAAAGACAGTCAATAAATAAAGATACAGATACATGAAAACAATTAGCAAATTAAGGCATGTAACGGGTAAAGGTATGAATTTAACAAGTAAGAGCAAGTAACAAATAGGGCATTTAACAAGTAATAACATGGATTAAATGGAATCAAGAAATAATTGGAGACAATAGATAAATATCCCAACCCGCATGCTTAATCCATGACTACGTAAATACACTCGTCACCTTGCATATACGTCGCCCCCACACATAAATCAACTATCAAATAAACCAATCAAGCCATAATTCTCTCGAGTCAAGGTTAACCACGACACTTACCTCTTTTTGCAATCAATTCAACAATCAACTACGGCTTTTCCTTTCGAACAAGCCTCCAAACCAACCAAATCTAGCCAAATATCGTTCAAGCAATTCAAAATAAGCTTTAAAAACTACCCACGAATGAAAAAGGTTCAATATTTGATGAAATTGAAAAGGTCAACAAAAGTCAACCCCATGTTGCTTGGTCAAAATCCGAGATCCAGGCCAAAATCTGATTATCCATTCACCCCGAGCCCGGTTATGTGAGTTGTTTCGAAATCCGACCTCAACTTGAGGTTTAAATCTCAATAAAATTCCTAAATTCTATCCAAATCCCTAATTTCTATCATAAAATTCCTAGATTTGATGTTAAAAACTCATGAAAAATAATTGGGAATTGAAAGAAATGGATTTGAGTTGCTTACCAATGATTTTAGGAAGAAAAGCTCTCAAGAAAATCGCCTCTAGAGTGTTAGGGTTGAGAAATGGTGTAAAATGAGCTAAGTTTCGATTTTTCCCTCTTTTACCCAACTATGAGTATCACAAATGCGAAACAAAGGGTGCAAATACGGCTGGTGTCCCAGCCTGCATAAGTCGCAAATGCGATGAAAACATCACATTTTCGAGATCCCAACCCATTGCAAATGTGATCAAGGGTTTGCATTTGCGAACATGCCTATGTCCAGTGCTCAGTCGCAAATGCGACCAAGCCATCGCAAAAGCGAAGCCTGATATGTTTGCAAATGTGAAGACAATCCTGCCCAACCCCTCATCACAAATGTGAGATTGACTTCACAAAAGCGAAGTTTGCATTTGAGAACAGGTCATTAAAAATGCAAGACCTGCAGTTCAACACCAGAAACTGAAGCACACTAGCAGTTCAAAATCAATCAAACACTTCCATAACACATCTGAAACTCACCCGAGCTCGTCGGGCTCCAAACCGAACATGCAAACAAGTGTGATAACATCCTAAAATCTTGATCGCAACATCAAATCATCAAAGTAACATCAGATAACAAGAAACGGTCATCAAAATTGATGATTTTCAACTTGAAACCCATTTTGATAATTTTTTACATAACACACCAAAATGCGCTCGGATCACTCTGGATCCCTGCCAAATTTGTGTATAAGTCCAAGAACATCATATGAAACTACCGGAATCATCAAAATACCGATCCGAGGTCATTTACCAAGAATGTTGACCGTGGTCAACTCAAGTACTATTTTAAGCTTAAAATCACTTTTTATTCAAATTTCTGCGTAAAAACTTTTCGAAAATGACACGGACCACGCACAAAAATCAAGAAACATAAAATGGATCTAATAGAGGTCTCGGAACACAAAAATAAATTCTAGTACTCAAAATGACCCATAGGGTCGTCACATTCTCCACCTCTAAAAGAAACGTTCGTCCTCGAACGAACATAGAAAAGTACCTAGACTAGTAAAAGGTGGGGGTAAGTACTCCGCATATCAGACTTGGACTTCCACATCTCCTCAATCGGATGACCCCTCCATTTTATTTTCATGGAAGAAAAACTCTTGGATCTCAACTTACGAATCTGCCAGTGTAGAATAGCCACTAGCTCTTCCTTATAGGTGAAATTTTCATCAAGTTGCACCTTGCTGTAGTCCAAAACATGTGAGACGTCCTCACGGTACTCCAAAGCATAGAAATATGAAATACTGGATGTACCCCTGCTAGGATAGGAGGCAATACAAGCCTGTAAGCAACATCAACTCTGACTCTAAGATCTCAAATGGACCAATAAACCTTGGGCTCAACTTGCCCTTCTTCCCGAACCGCATCACGCCCTTCATAGGCGTCACTCGAAGAAGAATCTTCTCACCTACCATATAAGCTATATCTCGGAACTTTTGGTCCGCATAACTCTCCTATTTGGACTGAGTTGTACAAAGTCACTCCTGAATTACCTTAACCTTTTCCATGGCATCACAGACCAAATCGGTGCTCACTAATCTAATCTCTCCGGGCTCAATCCAACCAATCGACGAATGACAGCGCCTCCCATATAAGGCCTCATATGGAGCTATCTAGATGCTCGACTGATAGCTGTTATTGTAGGCAAACTTTGCTAGAGGTAAGAACTGGTCCCATGAACTTCCGAAACCAATAATACAGGCATGTCCTCCAAGATCTGAATAGTGTGCTCGGACTGACTGTCCATCTGAGGATGAAACACGATACTCAACTTAATCCACGTGCCCAACTCACACTGCACAACTCTCCAAAAATGTGATATGAAATTCGTGCCTTAGTCAGAAATGATGGAAATGGACACGCCATGCAGGCGGATACCCTTTTGGATGTATATCTGAGCCAACCGCTTTGAAGAATAGAAAGTCACCACTGGAATGAAGTGTGAAGACTTAGTCAACCGGTCCATAATAACCCAGACTACGTCATACTTCCTCAAGGTCCATGGTAAGCCTACTATAAAATCCATAGTGATGCACTCCCACTTCCCCTCCAGTATCTCTAATCTCTGAGTTAATCCACCCAGTTTTTTGATGCTCATAATTCACCTTTTTATAATTCAAACACCAAGATACATAAGCAATGATGCCTTTCTTCATCCTTCTCCACCAATAGTGTTGTTTCAAGTCATGATACATCCTCGTGACACCTGGGTTAATGGAATAGCACGAACTGTGGGCCTCCTCAAAGATCAAATCTCTCAACCCATCAACATTTGGAACATAAATACGGCCTTGAAGCTGCATAACACCATCATCTCCAATCACCACCTCCTTAGTACCACCTCGCTGCACCGTGTCTTTATACACCAACAAGTGAGGATCATCAAACTTGCGAGCCTTGATATGATCTATCAATGAATAATGTGCCACAATACAAGCAAGAACCCGACTAGGCTTCAAAACATCCAATCTCACAAACCAATTGACCAAGGCCTGAACCTCCATGGCTAGTGGCCACTCTACTACCGGTAAATATGCCAAACTGCCCATGCTCTCAGCCTTCTTACTCAATGCATCAGCTGCTATATTATCCTTTCTCGGATGATATAATATGGTGATATCATAGTCTTTCAATAACTTGAGTCATCTTCGCTATCGCAAATTAAGATCTTTGTGCTTGAATAGGTATTGGAGACTCTGATGGTCGATATAGACCTCACATGGAACGTCGTAAAGATAGTGCCTCCAAATCTTCTGTGCATGAACAATGGCTACTAACTCTAAATCAGGGTAACTCTTCTCATGAACCTTTAACTGCCAAGATGCGTAGGCAATTACCCTACCGTCCTACATCAATACTGTGCCAATCCCAACAAACGATGCATCACCATACACAGTGTAAGATCCCGAACCGGTAGGTAACACCAACACTGGGTTGTAGCCAATGCAGTCTAGATCTTCTTAAAGCTCAACTCACACTCGTCGGACCACCTGTAAATAGCACCCTTCTGGGTCAACTTGGTCAATAGGGTTGAAATAGATGGAAACCCCTCCACGAACCAGTTATAATAACCCACCAAACCCAAGAAGCTCTGAATCTCTATAGCTGAAGTAGGTCTAGGCTAGTTCTGAGCTGCTTCAATCTTCTTAGGATCCATCTTAATGCCCTCAGTGTTACAACATGGCCCAAAAAGGTAACCGAATCCAACGAGAACTCACACTTTGAGAACTTGGTATATAACTGATGATCCATCAAAGCCTGAAGTATGATCTGCAGATGCTTCTCATGCTCCTCTCAATTACAGGAGTAAACCAAAATATCATCAATGAAGACGATCACAAAAGATCCAAATAAGGCTTGAACACCTTGTACATCAAATTCGTAAAGGTTGTTGAGGCATTAGTCATGCCAACTGACATCACTAAGTACTCGTAGTGTCCATACCGAGTCCAAAAAGCTATCTTAGGGGCATCTTATGCCCTAATCTTCAGTTGATGATAGCTAGATCTCAAATTAATCTTTGAAAACACCTTGGCACCCTAAAGCCGGTCAAATAAGTCAACAATCCTTGGCAATGGATACTTGTTCTTGGTAGTGACTTTGTACATATTCTATACACATCCTCATCATTCCATCCTTCTTATTTACAAACAAAATCGATGCACCACAAGGCAAGACACTCGGTTTATGAATCCCTTATCAAGCAAATCCTGCAATTTCTCCTTCAATTCTTCCAACTCAACTGGGGCCATATGGTATGGTGAGATAGAAATAGGCTGAGTGCCCAAAACCAAGTAAATACAGAAATCGATATCTTTGTTGGGTGGCATCTCCGGAAAATCTTTAGGAAAAACCTATGGGAACTCGCACACAACTGGTACTGAATCCATGAAAGGAAACTCCGCACTAGGATCATGGATATAGGCCAAATATGTTAGACACCCCTTCTTAATCATACGCTGAGCCTTCACATAAGAAATGACCCTGCTAGTAGAATGTCCAAGAGTCCCTCTCCATTCCAATCGAGGCAACACCGACGTCGCTAATGTCATAGTCTTTGCGTGATAGTCCAAAATAGCATGATAAGATGACAACCAACCCATGTCTAAGATCATGTCAAAATCCATCACATCAAGAAGTAGAAGGTATACCCTAGTCTCATATCTCCCGATAGTGACCAAACAAGCACGATATACCCGGTCTACCACAATAGAATCCCCAACAGGCGTAGACACATAAACAAGAGCACTCAAAGAATCACAAGAGAAATATCCAAATATGAAGCAAAATAGGATGACACATATGAATAAGTGGAACCCAGATCAAATAAAATGGAGGCATTTCTATGACAAATTGGAATAATATCTTTGATGACCGCATTAGATGACTCCACCTAAGGTCTAGCTGGAAATGCATAGAAACGTGGATAAGCCCCATCAATCTGACCCTCGCCTCTCGGACGGCCTCACCCTGGTTGGCATCCACCTCTAATGACCTGACCACCACCTCTAGATGCCTGACCCCCACCTCTAGTTGGTTGAGCGGGTGGTGGAGAAATCGATGCCAGAACTATGGCACGAGAACCCTGCCGAGGTACACTACTCAAAAGTATGGGACAATACCTGATGATATGACTCGTACCTCCATACTCAAAGCACTCTCTTGGCTGTTGTGGATGGTAAATCTGGGACTAATCCTGACGACTGGGATAACCACTATGATAGCTCTGAATTGGCAGTTCACTGATGAGGGCAGGAGGTGCATTGTAGGCTAACTGCCCAAGACGAACCCATAAGAACCATGACTGCTTGAAGCATTGTGTGATACCTGAACTACTAACTGTACCTGCTTGTTAGGATAGCCTCTACAAAAAGAACCCTGACCTCTAGATGAGGCACTATTGAAACCACCAAAATGACGAGGTCTCTACTTAAATCACGCTTCTCTACCCTGACCACGGACCCACTCGATCTGTCTATCAATCTCTATAACCCAGTTGAAATAAATATCATCCTCAGTCTCTCTAGTCATCTGTAGCCTAATACCAAAAGTAAGTACATCAATAAATCTCCTCACCCTCTCCCTCTTAGTAGGGATCAAGACAACTACATGGAAAGATAAATCCACGAATCAAATCTCATACTAGGTAACAATCGTGCTACCCAGGTGGAGGCGCTCAAACTAGCTGTGGTACTCCTCTTTCAAAATAAAAGGAATGAATTTCTCCAAAAATAGTTGTGAGAACTGATCCCAAGTGTGTAGAGGTGAACCTGCTAGTTTGCCTCAAATATACTCCTGCCACCACCTCTTGACGGAATCGTGCATCTGGAATACTGCTAAGTCAACTCCGTTGGACTCCACAATACTCATGTTGCGCAACACCTCATGGCAATGGTCTATGAAATCCTAGGGGTCCTCAGAATGTATGCCACCAAAGCGAATAGGAAATAATCTAGTGAACTTGTCCAACCTCTTCAGCTCCTCGAACGACATAGCAGGCCTCTCCATAAGCTAAGTACAATTGACATGATGAACTACTCGAACTGCTGGAACCGTTAGAGTCTAATATCCATAATCCATCTGGTTTGGTGTGTGAGTGGCGGGAGTCTGTGCTCCTCCATCAGCCTAAGAGACAGCTGGTGCCATAGGAAATACTCCAGCCTGGGCTACACTTTCCATAAGACCAACTAGGCGAACTAGAGTATCCTGAAGTACGGGAGTGGCTATGAACCCCTCTGGGACCTGAGCTGGTCCAACTGGTGCAATCTGAACATGGATATCCTCCTCCTGCTCAATTTGAGGCTCCGCAATAGGTGTTGTTGTGCGTGCTCTAGGCTGAGCTTTGCCTCTGCCTCTGCCTCTGCCTCGGCCCCTACCTCAGTCGCGACCCCTACCCCTAGTTGTGTCTGCAACCTGGGGCTCCAGTTCCTAGTCTATTGTGGATGTTGTGCATGTCCTCACTGTTTGTGAGAGAACAAGAATAGAATAATTCAAACTCAGTGACTAAAACATCTCATTTGCGATGTCTTAACTCATCGCATGCATTCAAAGGTTCACATTTGTGAACCTACCTAAGTCAAGCGCTCAGTCGCAAAGGCGACCAAGCCATCGCAAAAGTGAAGCCTAGGAGTTTTGCAACTATGAACATTTTTTTGCAAATACGAAGCCTGCCCAGCCCCTCATTACAAATGCGAGCCCTAATTTGAAAAAATGGAGTTCGCATTTGCGAACAGGTTATCGCAAATGAGAGACCTGCAGTTCAGCACTAGAAACTGAAGCACACCAACAATTCAAAATCAACCAAACTCTTCCGTAACACATCTGAAACTCACCTAAATTCCTCGGGCTCCAAACCGAACATGCACACAAGTGTAATAACATCCTAAAAACTTGCTCGCAACCTCAAATTATAATAAAAGCATCAAATAACAAGAATCTATCATCAAAACTCATGATTTTCAACTTGAAAACTTATTTTCATAATTTCTCACATAACACGCCAAAATGCGCTCCTGTCACCCTGGATCCCAACCAAACGTGCGTGCAAGTTCAAAAATATCATACGAACCTATCGAAATCATCAAAATACCGATATGAGGTCGTTTACCAAGAATATTGGTCGTGGTCAACTCAAGTCTTATTTTAATCTTAAAATCACTTTTCTTTAAATTTCTACGTAAAAATTTTTTGAAAATGATACGGGCCACACATGCAAATATAAAAATATCAAATTTAGCTAATAGAGGTCTCAAAATACGAAAATAAAGTCTAGTATTAAAAATGACCAATCGGATCATCACAGGCATACTACTCGATCTGAGCTAACCAAGTCATATGATATACGCTGACCATATCTATGAAAACCCATTTAACGCGGAAGTCGTTTGAAAATCATATATATTTTCAAATAAAATTACAAAATACTTTCAAATCCAAAACCATACATGAAATATTTCATAATAAAAAAAATAAAAATAAAATAAGCATTCTTTTATGTATGTCGTGTGCAATTTCATCATTACAACCTAACCCAATTATCTATAGAACCTCTATACCAAAAATGGAATAACCAATTTAGATAATTCCAGATTAAAATTATGTAATGAAACAACATCACATCTACCATGAAGTAGAAGTGATGCCTCACCATATACATCGCGAAAAGAGTCACCCTAGCACTATCCGCTCATCACGTGCCACATTGTATCCTGAAATATATGAAGTAGATAGGGTAGAGGGATCTGCAAGTGCTGAGTACACCGTCTCATTACTCAGTAAGTATCATAGACTCTCTCTACTCAATTCCTAGGACAAAATTTTACTAAAAACAACGCAATCAATAATTGATATAAAGTAGTAAATATTTATACTAGTCATGCTATTTATCATTTAAATGAAAAATCGAGTTTATTAAAAATCTAATATAAACATTTGAAACATTTATATTAATCCATGAGTTTCATGAAAATAACATAAAATATTTCAATGGAATTAAGTCATTGAAATCACTTTAGGCTCCTTAGGCCTAAAATAAGAAAATTCTCTTTTACTTTTCACCAGGAGTGCTATACCTTCAAAGACACAAGATCCAAGGTCAACTAGGTGATCAACCTAGCGGCAAATATCATATATCATGCTTGCTTATGTCGTATCAATATAGTGTCATATGAATCGACTCGGCCATGCTATTAATATAGCACAATAGTACCCTCGTGGGGGCACTTGGTGCTTGGAGGCGAGAGATATCCATATATCATACACTAGGGTAATTAAGGATATGTATGATGGAACTAAGACTAGAGTTAGGGTGTTAAGAGGGACTAGGGATACTTCTCTGTCATGATGGGTGAAACCGGGATCAGTTCAAAGCCAGTTCTTATTTGCCTTGTAAATGGATGCTTTGACGCGGCATATTCAGTGAGAGGTGCTATGGTGCATGTTATTTGCAGATGTCATAGTACATTTTGATGAGACGCAAGGAGGAGTTAATGCGAGGCTAGAGGTTTGGATATAGATTTTGAAATCTAAAGGGTTCAAGTTGAGCATGACTAAGACTGAGTACATGGAGTGTAAGTTCAAAGGGGTAACTCATGAGGTGAGAGGTGAGGTGAATCTTGATTCTCAAGTCATATCCAAACAGGGTAGTTTCAAGTACCTTGGATCTGTAATCCAAGGGGACAGAAAGATTGATGAGGATATCACTCACCACATTGGAGTAGGATGGATGAAGTGGAGGCTTGCCTTCGGTATTTTGTGTGATAAGAAGGTGCCACCAAGACTTAAAGGTAAGTTTTAGAGAGTGGTGGTTAGACCAGCTTTGTTGTATAGGGCGGAGTGTTAGCTAGTTAAGAATTTCCATGTCCAGAAGGTGAAAGTAGCGGAAATGAGAATGTTGAGATGGATGTGTGGGCATAATAAGAGAGAGTGGATCAATATTGACGCTATTCAGGATAAGGTGGGGGTGACCCCCGTGGAGGGAGGAGCTGCCGGAAGTGAGGCTGAGATGGTACGAACATATGAGGAGGAGATATCCGGCAGCTCCAGTAAGGAGGTGTGAGAGGTTGCACATGGGGTTTAGGGAGGGGTAGCGGGAGGTCTAATAAGTCTTGGGAGAGGCGATCTGGCATGATATGGCTCTTCTACAGCTTACTGAGGACATAACCCTTGATAGGAAGTTATAGAGGTCTTATGGTAGAAGGTTAGTAGGTAGTATAACTTACATCCCTTTTTTGCTGATAGTTGTAGATGTATGCTAGTTGTGGTGTACTCTTTGCTTATTATTACCTGATATTGCTTTTGGTTCGTTTTGTTTAGCTAGCACCTTTTGATTGTGTTTTCTTCCCATAACCTGTTCATTTTCATAAGTTGCTTATCTTTACTTATGTTCATTGTGTTTACTTGAGCCGAGGGTCTTACGGAAACAGTCTTTATATCTACACAAAATAGAGATCAAGTCTGCGTACACACTACCCTCCCTAGACCTCACTTGCGAGAATATACAGGAAATGGTTTTGTTGTTGTAATATAATATAGAAGTTTAATTATGTTTGGCCAAAGGTTGACAAATAACCGACTGAAATTGATCAGTTTCTTGGAGAAAAATATTCTCCATTAAAAATAGCGATCCAATAGGTCAGAAATTGTATTTCTTAGGTTTTTGCGTTAATTCTTTGTTTTTTAAAAAAACTAAAAAGATAAATATTTGCCTATTCGAATCGACTCGATCGATTTTCCAATCGGTTTTTAGACCAATCGTAATCGATCGGACCTGGTGATCGGTTTCTAGTTTTTTTTTTAAAGTAATGTGTATTTTTTTTAATTGTTGAAGAAGAACCTGGTAAAATGAACGTGAATTTTGTGTGTTGTGATCTGTTTCTTATCAGTGAAGAAAGAGAGGAATATAATGGGAGGGCAGATATGGAATGGATGAGCGAGGGAAGAAGAAAGGATTTTGAAAATTTCTTACACATTATTATATGCAAAATAGGCAAAAGTGGACAAGAAACTAAAAAAGAGGTTAAAATCTGACACAATACCAGGCCCGACCTGTACTTAAAAGTAATAATTAATGCCTATATATATTGATGCGAATCCAATACTATAAAGTAGAGGAAATTTCTAGAAATTTTATTTTGTGTTTCATACAACTAGACGATTTTTATTTTTGTCTCACAAATTTGTGGATCTCAATCTTACACTTTTGGGTCCACAGAAATTTGGGTCTACAAAACTGTGAGACAAAAATAATTAGCTCATACAACTAGTATCAGTTGTATGAGACACAAAATAAAATTTTCTCGAAATCATTACAAAAATGCTGTCATTTTGTAAAGTTGTTCAATTTCTTGTGACATGATGCAGCTTGAATTGTTTTCTTCTGATTAATAAATGGCAAAGTTTCCAGAGCAGCAAGAATCAGTAGGAAACCATTTACTTAAGCAAACAACATTCTTTCTAAAATGCTTTGGCTACTAAAATATTGTGCATTAATTTGTATTTTGTATCAATTAAATAACCCAAAAGTGAATCATAAAGACAAAAAAACATATAAGCAAACTGAATAAGATCACATTAAATGAAGGAAAGAGAACAGAGAAAAAGGAAACGAGAAAAAGTAAGAAATAAAGATAAAACATATTATTATACACAAAATGAAAGAGGATTCCGTACGGGGTGACCTTTTCATAAAGCAAGTAAAGCAACCGCTTTAGGCCTCATATTTGTGGGACTCCATTTTTTGTTATACCTAATAGATTATGTATAAGTTTCAAAAAAAGTTTTATAAAGTGAAAAAGTTTGATTTCTTTCTAAAAAATATAGAGAAGAAGGATTTGCAACTGCTATAATTTCTACCAAGGAAATTGCACTTGAAATGGATATCGAACCCGAATTTGTAAGAAACGTGTGATATATATGAAGTAAAAATTGGTGCAAATGCTGATAATGAAATCTCAAATCTTTCGAAGAGTCCTTTAGAGTTGATTACTTTTATACATAATAGACAAGGTTATTTTTTCACTTCAAAATAGATTTGAACAATTCGAAGCATATGAAATGATTTTCTATTTGGCAGTAAAAATTAAGATCACTAGATGTTAGAAATTTGAAAAAAATATTGTCTTAATCTTGAATGTTCCTTAAAGCATAATAATCAATTCGATATTGATGGTTTAGATTTATTTTCTGAATTAAAAGTATTAAGGAAAATAGTACAATTAGAAGATAACAGTTTAATTGATACACCTAATCAAATAAAAAGTTTAATTCTTTTCCAAATGCTTAAATTGCTTATGAAATAATGTTCATAACTCAAGTTACCGTTGCTTCAGTGGAAAGTTTTCAAAATTAAAATTGATAAAATCTTACCTAAGAACAATAATGCCACAAGAAAGGTTAAGTAGATTAGCTATATTGTCAATTAAGAAATACTTATTAGGAGTTATTGACTATATGAAAATTAAATAACTTTGTATCTAAAAAAAGCTAAAAAAAAATAGACTTCAAATAAATAATAATAAAAAATTAAAAAGTTAAGGTCTCTCATAAAATTTGGCTTTAGGCCACAAAATTCGTCGGGCCGCCCTGATTTCGTAGACCGTAGTTATCATATTGATAAATGTTAAAGTATGAAAAACAGAAGGAATCAAGGGGCAACCATTTACTTAAGCAACCAACATTCTTTTCGTTTTAAAATGCTTTCGCTAGCTATTAAAGCACATATCACAGATAAGCAAACGGAATAAGATCACAATAGCTAAAAAAGAAATAAAGAGAAATTGAAGAAGAAATGAAAAAAAGATAATAAAGATAAATTTAGTATAAAGAATGGAGGAGGATTCCTTTGCAAAGTTTTGGCTGACGAACGTCAGTCCCACGCACATTTGACACATCTAACTAAACTAAATTATTCTCGAATTTGGACACTAACTACAAGCTATATTGCTGTAATTACCAATTGCTAGTAAAATAGGGCAACCCTGTATTTACTTCTCTACACGCATACAAAAGTCTACAAATTTTTCATATTTTTTGTCGTTAGGCCACGTTTAGTACATAATACTTGACTCATGGTGTGTTTCGTACGAAGGAAAAATGGTTTTCATGGAAAATATTTTGCATGAAAATGAGTTGTTTTATCACTTATTTTCCCTTGTATGGTTGGTGAGTAAAATATTTTCTAATATTTGATTAGAGAGTAGAAAATATTTATTAACATTGTCAGGACTCTATTTTCTTCAAGAATTTAATTATTTTTCTAAAAATTCACACAAACCCAAATAAACTAATGTGTTGTTGTATTTTTTTACACAAAAATAACGTTGAAATTTAAGCTCCATAACTAAAAAGAAAATACACTTTTTCTGGTTGAAAAGAAATTACTATTTCTACAACATGAAAATAAAGTAGTCATTTTGTTGAGATAAAAGAAAATATGTTTTCTACATCATAAAAGAAAATACTCATTTATTAAAATGAAAAAAAAATTACTCTGTCTATAACATGAAAAAAAAATTACTATTAATAATATTTTTCTATTTAGGGGGGTGGGCGGGTGGGGGGAAGGGTTTTAGGGGTTGGGGGGTTTGGGATTTGGAGGGGGAGGGGTAGGTGGTGTGGGGAGGTTGGTGAAGAAGGTTGAAAAAGAGTTTTGGAAAATGTTTTCCCTTTTCTTGATAGGGAAAACATTTTCCTCCAATTGGAGAAAAATGAGTTCATAAGAAAAATGTTTTCCAAAACATTTAAGCCAACCAAATATGGGAAAATTGGAAAATTCATACCAAACACACCCTCATTGGAATTTCATTTTGTAGCTCAATAAGCTAAGTGTTTATTTGCCAAGCGGATCTGTAAAGTTTAATGTTTCTAGGATGGCCATTTATCTATTCGGAAAAGGGCTTAAACTAACCTATCGTTTGCTAGATGGTTTATAAATATCCTCCGTCCATTTATCCGTCCAAAAAAATACACCACGTTAATTCTATTAATAAAATTACCCCCGCAACTAACGACAGAATTGGTGGGCCTACAGTTTAATAACGAGTCATTTTTCTACTGGGCCACATGGACGGAAACAAAAATGGATATTATTTCAACCTATTTATCTTATCCGATCCAAGGTTTTGTTATCTGGGTCATAAAATTACAACCCACCTAATTAACTGATCCTATAGAATCCGCAGTCATCCTCTCTCCTCCAAAATCTCTTATTTATACTAAACACAAATGTTCCTTTCCTACATAAAAACCTCATTTTCTTGTAACAGTCTAGAGCCCCCACTATCACTTTTTTCTCCCTTCTTTAGTCTCTTTCCTGTTCTCTGCATTGGAGCCTTGAACAATTCATGTAAATGGGATTAAATTTTGTAAAAAGATAAGATTTTGATAAAAGGAGTTTAATTATAGCATAGTAAATTTGAGGGTTTTTTTGTATTGCTTTAATGGCTGAAAACATTTATGATTGTGTAGCCACAAATCTTTTATGTACAGAAACAAAAAAAGTCTTTGTTTTGATGATCTTGATTCTTTGACTATAATTTCAACAGAACATTGAAACTAACAGTAAAGACTTGAGCTTTAACAATGGTATATTAAATCAGAACCATTAATTGATTTATCAAGTTTAAGTGAAGAAAGCTTTGGTTTTATGGTGCAAAGGGAAATGGAGTTTTTGCCTATAACAAGAGGAGGAGCATGGTCATCCTCTTGTTTCCAATTTTGGCAGATTATGAAAACAACTGGGTTGATCTTTTAATTTACTAATGCATCCTCTTTGATCTTGGGGCTGGGAACTGAGGGTACTTGTGTATGATTTGATGCATTCGCTTCTTTTTTATGACATAGCATTATAATTTGCTTGTTGAGAGCAGTAGCTATGGTGATGGAGTGGTGGAGAGAGAGTTTGGGTGAAATCAAGAAGAAACCGGAAAAATAGGGAAGCCATTGGGTCGGGTTAGCTAAGTGGGTCGAAATAAAATTTATTTTTTATTTTAGTTAGAGATTGCCACGTGGCCCAGCAGAAAAATGATACGTCATTAAATTATAGGCCTACTAGTTCTGCCGTTAGTCGCGGGAGTAATTTTATTAATAGAATTAATGTGGTGTATTTTTTTGGATGGATAGATGGACGGATGATATTTATAAACCATTTAACAAGCAATAAGGATAGTTTTGGCCCTTTTCCGTTATCTATATCCTATTTATTTGGTACAACCGATGAAATGTCATGAGTAATATTGTGAACTATACATAGAAATAACAACGGACGAATATATTACTTTATACACAGTAATTCACTGCCAAAGAATTTGCTTATTCTTAGCAAAGTAACACCGTGATCATTGTGAGAAACAGTAAATTATTCGAAAATTAGGGCAAGATATAATTAAATATCCAAAACGCAACGTACATTTGTATGAAATATATTATCAGACTTTTCTATATAACGATATTTCTTTAAATATAAAAGCCAATTTTTCCTTGAAATTGATTTTTATGTTATATTTTGTCTCTCTATAATAACTTTTTTGTTATAACAACAACAGCTGCCTTTATAATAATACGCTTTTTGTAAACGTATGCTTCTATAATAATTATGCATGTAGAATCTCTAAAATTAACAATAATAAGTCTAAATATCTTGAAAAATTAATGCACCATTTATAATGAAGAATATTATGTTTGTACATACTTCTACAATTAAAGTTTCATTCAATTTCATAAAAAGATATGCTTGGATGTTTCATTCCATTACATTGAAGTTTTCATCATGCATAATGTCTAATATTTGAAGATTTGCACATATTATTTTACGAACGTTTGGACAAAAATCTTCATCAATTCAAGCGTATACCACCAATAAGAGATTAAAATCTACAAAACAAGCTACAATCACAATTTTTTTCTATCAATCTTGAAAGAATTAAATTTCAAGTAGCTTTAAGATGTGTGCCTTACAGTTTAAACCCTTCTACATTTTGTTATGAATTTACTAATAAAATATTAATTTTATTTAATATTTAATTAGTAAATATGCATATCTTTAGAGATTTTAAATTTGAATATTTTTTTATATTTTATATGTAGCATTAAAAAAATTTGATATTATTGTCATAACAGCCAAATAATTTTAAACATCAAATATTGATATAGGTATATAACATTCTTTCAAAAAAATAATAAAAAAAATCAGAACAAACGAGTCTGTTTATAAAAAAGTTTAGTTGTATAGTTAAAGACTGACTTAGTTTTATTTCCTTTTAGGGAAAACAGATCCATACTAATGAGCACCCTTAATCACAGGTGAAGCAAAGAGAAAAGGGCTAAGTCTTAAATGTCCCCGCGGAATTTGGGCGCATCAAGAAAATTATTCTTAATTTACGGACACTAACCGGTAACCACGGGGTATATACAGGTTGGGTTGGTTTGAATTTTTTAATTACCAAACCAAATCAATGGTGTAGGATTTTAAATTTATAAACCAAATCAAACCAACAAAGTCAGATTTTTCAATCTCAAATTTTCGGATTTTTGAATTTTTCCGATAAAGTTTCATAGCACGAAATATGTAACTTATGCTCCAAATATTATTTTTAGTCCCAATAGGATACAACTATTTAATGTATTTTTTTAAGGAAATAACACAAGAATATAATATGAGTCATAGCATTGTACTAAAATATTTAATAACAAAGATAATAAAATCGCATAAAACAAATATTAATAATTAACTAATGAGTCATAATAAAAATGAACATAATCTAAAAGTACTATATAAGTCATGCTAAAATAAGTACATCTAATAAGTACTATTAATTATATGACTAAGCAGTAAAGAAAAAGATAAACTATGTTATGCATATTTATTATAAACCAATTCTGCAAAACCAAAAATAGATATCCAACACTATTGTCATTTCTAGTGTTGAATTGAATTTATTTTGTTAGCATTAGTATTGTGTATACGGTGAAATCGGAGGATCCAATTCCTCGTCATCGAGGCACCTCAAATGATCGTCTCGAAGGCTCGAGACTATAAGGCCACGATCGAGTTTCCTCTCTCGAGGTTTGTCGACGCTCGACCTCGGGGCAATGCAGACCAACAACTATATTGGAAAAGAGGGAAGTTCCCAAAGGATGCAACTAGAGCCGACAAAGTCTGTCAGGCTAGTCTGAGCCCGCATCATGACGTCGGCTAGCTGTCCCATCTCCATATCTTTGTAATAAATGCGTTTGTACTATGGGAGGATCCCCCATTTTCTATATAAAGGGGGTCCTTACCACAATGTAAGGATTGATTGCTCGATATTAAATAAACAAGAACATTCTCTCTGCTTGCTAACATACTCTATTGAGATTATTGCTTCAATTTATTATCTTCGTTATTGTTCATCATTTATTGCTTATCATTGGCTATAAAGAGCCTTCATTGATTTTATTATAACTGTTAGTTGTACTTCGACCATCTTCGATAGCTCCCAGCCAAGCTCCGGAATCGACCTCGAGGCCTCCGAATCGACAAGCTCGAGGCCCTGATAAGAACCCATCGATTTGGTCATCACCTTTTCCTTAACTCTCATTTCGTTTCTAAGTGTCACATACATAGTATTAACTGCTTAATAACTAGCATAAAAATAGATCACGTATTTTTAGAGTCCCATAACCAAATTTAATTGTTATTACCATTTTCACGGTAAACATATTGATTTTATTTTATTTGAGTTACTACATTTATGGGCTATAAAACTTATTGGATTATTCAAGAATGTTAAGTCCAAGCTTGAAATAATGCTTAAAAAGATAAAACTGTGAAAAAAGTTTAAGAAATATTTATAAAATTACATTACAACAAATATTTATATGTATAAAATGTTTTTAAAAATTATATAAATGTAATGTCGGGTTGGTTTGATTTCGGTTTGACTTTTTTACAAATCAATTATGGTCTAATTTTTTTTTCCAATACCAAACCAAATCAAACCAAACCTCATCGGGTATTTTTTCCGGTTTGACTCGGATTATCCGTTTACTACGGTTTATCGGTTTTCTTTGTACACCCCTGCTAACCACATTTCGAGAAACTAATTCGTCATTTTAGCTGAATACACAAGTTTCCAAAACGCAAATTAAGGTCCCGTTTGGCCATGAGTTTTGCCAAAATAAATTTGGGATTTATTTTTAAAACTCATGTTTGGTCATAAATTTTGCCCACATTTTGACAAAATCCCAAAATCACCCCAATTACTGATTTTGGGCCAAAATCCCAAAACTTGGGAATTATATACATGTTTTTCCAAAATAAAATTGGAAAATATGTTTTGAAAATGTATGTCCAAACACATTTTTATCTTCAAACCAAACTTCACCCAAATCAGATTTTTCAAAATAAATTTGGAATCTATGGCCAAACGCTAGCTAAAATTTCTGTGAGATATACATATTGCTATCTCAATATAAAAGGAAAATGTCTAATGATAATACAACCATGGTAATCTGGAAAACTCCGCTCGAAAAATAGAAAAGGTGTGAAACCAGTAAAAGTTATTATGCCGCCAAACGACGTTACTTTCAATACTTAATAGTGCACTTAAGACTTCTTAGTATAAATAGAGGGATGATGCATAAGCTCTAGGAACACACCAATCCATCGAATAAGAGATTTAATTAATAGTATAAGAATATGGCTACCCTCATTTGCCCTGAAGACCATTCTCCTGTTGCTGATGCAGAGGCTATTAGGAAGGCCTGTAAAGGTTATTCAAACTTCTCTATCTTTCCTTTCGTATTCTTGTTTTTTAATTTCTTTTATAAACATCATCATCAAGTTTAATTAGTTGAGATCTGATCATGCTAACCATTCACTGTTTATTCCTTTGCCTTCTAGTAATATACTATAAGAGGTTAAATTGTACAAATGGAGTAAAAAAAGTTATACAGATGTATATTGGTTAAATTCATTTTATTTAGGTGTTACCTTTTTGGTGTTTTCTTATTTATCCTTGGGTATTAGTATGTTCTAAAATGAATTTTACTTTTAAGCAGATATATATGTACAGAAAGAAGACTGACATGATTAATATAAAGACTGTGAAAGGAAATGTTTCTCTTACATGAGATCTTTTATTGTGACAACTTAATTATAGTAGTAGTTATTTCTTTTAGTTATATGGTCGAGTTTTAATAATTTATCGTCTTGGTAAATATAGTTTATTTGCAGTTCTCATTGATTAACTCTATCTCTCTTTTAACATTGATTTTTCACTATTATTTTCCTTTATTTGTATATATGTTCTTATTACATTTCTGTTAAGTGGAATTTAGGGTGGGGAACGGATGAAAAGACCCTAATATCAATACTTGGGCATAGAAATGCAACACAGAGGAAGATAATAAGGAAAACTTATGAGGAGATGTACAATGAACATCTTGTGAAGCGCCTTGAATCTGAGTTGTCTGGACACTTTGAGGTATTCTTATCTCTTGAAAACCAACTGCTTGCTAAATATTAAATAAAAAGATTTAATTTATATACACTGTAAGAAACAGAAACAGCCTCTCTACCTTCGTAGGTAGGTAGGGGTAAGGTCTGCGTACACACTACCCTTCTTAAACCTCACTTGTGGAATTCCACTGGATTAATGTTATTGTAATTTATATACACTGACAATATAATTATTTTTTACATTATTACTAGTAACAGATTACCAGCCATATTTTGCAAAACCAGATTGATTTAATAATTATTTTTGTTTAATTTCCAAATATAATTATGAATACAGAAAGCAGTGTACAGATGGATGTTGGATGAAGAAGAGAGGGATGCAGTTATATTGAATGTTGCAATAAAAGAGAAACCAATCCCAGATTACACTTCCATTATAGAGTTGTCATGTATTTATTCCCCTCAAGAATTCTTGGGTGTGAAGCGTGCATATCAAGCTCGCTATAAGCATTCTGTTGAAGAGGACTTAGCTCTGCATTCCACTGGTGAACTACGCAAGGCATGCATGTTTAATTATCAACTACTCCTATAATATATATTTTTAGGCAAAATACCTTAAAACCCCCCTAAACACGGATTATTAATTACAGCCTTAAATTATTTGTGGTCTTAATTACCCCCTCAACTTGGACTTTTGAGAGTCATTACCCCCCTGGACGCTGATGTAGCAAAAAGTGTGGGTGCACTCGCCTGCCACATAGATTTTTCTGTATATGTGGCATTTTTTTTGAAAAATAAAATATATTTTTACCTTTTTAAGAATGTTACTTTTTTAGATAATTTTTTTCGAATACAATTTATAATAAAATTTGGATAGAACTACATTATTTAGGCTACATTTTTTTATTTGGCTAAAAATAATAAAGTTTTAGTTAATCATTTTTTTGAATTTGATCTGAAAATAAAGATATATACAATTGAAATAAATAGTCAAGGCATCTAAAAAATTATAAAAAATACATAGTTTGAAATTAATTATTTTGGCTATAATATTTTATATAGCTCTAAATTATGCTGCTCTAAAAATATTTTTTTTTTACAGATTTTACCTGAAAAAGTAAAAATATACAGTTGAAATAAATAGTCATTGCAACCAAAGAACAAATAAAAAGATTGTACAATTGCAGTATAATGCAAGTGATTCATTTTATTTCTTGTAATTGTACACTCTTTTTGTTTCTTCTTTTGATGCAATAACTATTTATTTCAACTGTATATTACTTTTCTGGGTAAAATCTATAAAAAAATTATATTTTTAGAGCACCTTAATCCAGAGCTATATAAAAAATTATAGCCAAAATAATTAATTTCAAACTATGTGCTTTTTTTTATAACTTTTTAGATGCTTTGACTATTTATTTCAATTATATAAATCTTTATTTTCAGGTAAAATTCAAAAAAAAAAATTAACTAAAACTTTATTATTTTTAGCCAAATAAAAAAAATTTAGCCTAAATAATGTAGTTCTATCCAAGTTTTATTATAAATTGTATTCGAAAAAAATTATCTAAAAAAGTAACATACTTAAAAAGGTAAAAATAGTATATTTTATTTTTCAAAAAAATGCCACATATACAAAAAATCCACGTAAATCCATGTGGCATACGAGTGCACTCACACTCTTTGTCACATTAGCGTCCAGGGGGTAATGACTCTCAAAAGGCCAAGTTGAGGGGAGGGGGTAAGTAAGATCACGAATATTTTAAGACTGCAACTAATAATCCGTGTCAAGTTTAGGGAGGTTTTAAGGTATTTTGCCAATATTTTTATTATTTTTGTATTTCCTGGTTATGATAATAATATTGTTGGCTTTTCGCAACACACGTACAGCTTTTGGTTTTCCTAGTGGGAATATACAGGTATGCTGGTGATGAGATAGATGCAAGACTAGCCAAATCTGAGGCTGATATCATGTGCAATGCAATAAAAAGCAAGGAATTTAATCATGAAGAGATAGTTAGAATAATTACTACAAGGAGCAAGACTCAACTCAGAGCAACCCTAAACCGCTACAAGGATGACAATGGCTCCTCACTAACCAAGGTTATAATTAGTTCAAACTCTAATAGAACTCGAATCTATACGAATTGGGGTTATAACTTATAATAGTGTAAAAAATTTCTATGCTACCACTATAATTTAACGTATTGCAATAAATTATCTATCTTATTTTACAGGTAAATTGTTCCACTTATTATGAGTATGCAGTTACTTGCACTAATCTTTTCTAGTTAATATCTTTTAAATGATTAGATAGTGTAAAAATTATTATTTTACACTCAGCATGTAAAAGTTAAACTCTGAGTAATTTGAAATTCCATTATCCCTATATTATACTTTCTATAGTCAATATCAACCGTCAAATAATATATCTAGAAAACAAGATATATCGGGCTCGTGATTTGGTCTTAATTCTTTTTTCTTCTTTTTTCAGCACTTGAGGGACGGCGAGGCAAAGGCAGCTAATGCTTTCTTAGGAGCGCTGCGAACGACAATCCGATGCATTATTAATGACCCTCAGCTATACTATGAAAAGGTAACTAATAAATTGTTTGGATATGAGTTGGTTGAGATATTAAAAAAGTAGAATTTCGAAGTTGAAATTGAAAAAAATCAAATAATTTCCAGCTATTATTTCTAGTCTTTGATCCAAAATCTATGGCCAAAAGTAAGTCTTTTTCCGGGCACTTTTTGAGAACAAATGGCACGTTGGTATGTTACGAATGTGAGTACTAATTAGATTAATGGTCAAAATTGATGTGATGTTATGCAGGTAATTCGGCGTGCCCTAATGAAGTCAGGGACAGATGAGGAGTCGGTGACGAGAGTGATAGTGAGCAGGGCAGAGAAGGACTTGGAGGTTATTAAAGAGCTTTTCTACAAGAGGAACAGTGTCACTCTTTGTCATGCCGTCTCTAAGCACACTTCTGGGGATTACAAGTCTTTCCTTCTTGCTCTCTTGGGAAACCAAAACTAATCAATTATCATCAACTTTTCTGAGGCCAGTGACAGCAGAAGGGTGTGTGTGTGAGAGAGTTTGTCACTTGAATAAAAGAAAATTGACAAAAAAATAAGAAAAAACATCCATCGTTGAGAATTGTTTATTAATTTGGATATTGTGTGACTTTATATCTGTTATTGTTGTTGTTGTTATTTCTCCAGGCTCTGGTGTATGTGATTGCTTTTAATATTTTTTTTCCAAGGTTCAAGTGCCTCATGTTACTTAGCTTGTTCAACGTCGGCTTATGTTGTTGCAATAAATTTTCATTTTCTTTTCTTTTCTGCTTTCTTAATATTGTTTGCCCGATTACTTGCGGTTGCTTTCAATATCTTTCCCGTCAAGATTGAAGAGCTTACATGCCAATTGAAGGACTTTCGTTGTGTGGATGTTTTAAATATATATACACACAACCTTTTCAGTTTTAAGTTTTGAGTAACTTATAAATCTGTTAATCTTTCACCAATTAACCAAACTACCCTTTAGCCATAATATTCTAAAAATTATTTAAAAAATCAAACAACTAATGAATATCGTTGAAACTGCCCATTTAGGCTTTTTAGAGTTAAAATGCATGACGTAAGAGAAACTTGGAAGTTAGCAGGAAAAATATGTATCTTGTAGTTGTGTTTTATATTATGTATTCTTTTGAAAGAACATTATTAATGAGTAAGGTAGGATAGCTACTCAAAACATAAATAAGGGAGCTTTCTGTGATACAAATATATACAGAAATAAGTACTTGGGAGGAACTGTTTATTAGTAAAACGGTACAGTTAGAATTTATATGTAGTTTATAGACAAGTGAACCGATCTAATCCTAAAATGATAAATAAATTTGATAAAAATGTAAGACTTAGCTTTGAAATTGAGATAAAACAACAAATATCTTAGTCCCGGGACCAAAACTTCCAGAGGCAGTAAAAACAATGTAAATAGATAAGAAATTAAAGTAAAATATTATTGAGCTATTGATAGAATATAGTGTATGATTGTCAGAAAATTCGTGTCCTTTACAATGAAGGTAGAGCTCACTATTTATAGATGCACCTAAGGAACAAGGTCTCAGGATCAAGCCCATCTAAAATGACAATTATGAGGGCACACAGTTTACATCACAATTTTGGAGAGCCGTGCAGCGAGAGTTGGGCTCCCAGGTTGAGTTGAGCACATCATTTCACCCTCAGATAGACGGACAATCCGAGCACACTATTCAGATATTGGAGGATATGCTACGCGCTTGTGTCATAGATTTTGGGGGTTCTTGGGATCAGTTTCTTCCGCTCGCGGAGTTTGCCTACAACAACAGCTACCACTCGATCATTCAGATAGCTTTGTATGAGGCATCGTATGGGAGACGGTGTTGATCTCCGGTGGGTTGGTTTGAGCCGGGCGAGGCTAGGCTATTGGGTACTGACTTGGTTCGAGATGCTTTGGACAAGGTTATATTGATTCAGGATTGGCTTCGCACGACGCAGTCTAGACAGAAAAGTTACGCCGATAGGAAGGTTCGTGACGTTGCTTACATGGTTGGGGAGAAGGTACTACTCAAGGCTTCACCCATAAAAGGTGTTATGAGGTTCGGTAAGAAGGGCAAGTTAAGCCCTCGGTATATTGGGGCATTTGAGGTCCTTTAGAGGATTGGAGAGGTGACTTACAAGCTTGCCTTGCCTTCTAGCTATCGAGTGTTCATCCAGTATTTCATGTTTCTATGCTCCAAAAGTATGTCGGCGATCTGTCTCGTGTTTTGGATTTTAGCACGGTTCAGTTGGATGACGATTTGACTTATGATGTGTAGCCGGTGGCCATTTTGGGTCGGCAGGTTCAGAGGTTGAGGTCAAAGGACATAGCTTCAGTAAAGGTGCAACAGAGAGGTCAGCTAGTTGAGGAGGCTACTTGAGAGACCGAGCCGAAGATGCGGAGCAGATATCCACGCCTATTTGAGACTCCATGTACGTTTCTAGATCCGTTCAAGGACGAATGTTTATTTAAGAGGGGGAGGATGTAATGACCCGGTCGGTCGTTTTGAGAGTTGTAGCCTCATTCCCCTATTTATTGCTCATCTTATGCTTAATAGTTTCTATGTGACTTACCGGGTTAGTTGGTTCGGTTCTGGGGAGGTTTCAGAATGAGTTGAGACACTTAGTCTCAAAGTTGGAAGCTTAAGTTGAAAGGTTGACCGGATGTTGAATTGTGTATAAATGGCTCTGAAATGGAGTTTTGATGGTTCAATTAGCTCCGTTGGTTGATTTTGGACTTAGGAGTGTGTCCGACTAGTAATTTGGAGGTCTGTAGTTGAATTAGGCTTTAAATGGTAAAAGTTGAAAATTTAGAAGTTTGACCGAGAATTGACTTTGTAGTTACTAGGCTCGGATTGGGGTTCCGAGAGTTGGAGTAGGTCTGTTGTGTTATTTTTGACTTGTGTGCAAAATTTGAGGTCAATCAGACGTGATTTGATAGGTTTTAGCATCGAATATAGAAGTTAGAAGTTCAAAAGTTCCTTAGGCTTGAATCGATGCGCGATTCATGGTTTTAGCGTTGTTTGATGTGATTTGAGGGCTCAACTAAGTTCGTATCATATTTTTTAACTTGTTGGTATATTTGGTTGAGGTCCCCGATGCATCGGGTGGATTTCATATGTTTAATGGAGTGAAAATTGAACTTAGAAGACTGATGAATATTTGTTGGTATCCAGTTCTGGTTTCCTTCTATGCGACCGTGTGAGTAGGTATGCGATCGCGAAGGCTTGTTTGGGGGAAGCTGGATTTTACTCTATGTGTTCGCAAGATAGAGTATGCGATCGTGTAGGTTGGTCAGGAAGAGCATCGCGAACGCGTGGGCTAGGCCGCGTTCGCGAAGAGGAAATAAGGCAGCTGAGTTTACGCATGTTATTCTATGTGAATGCGTGTGTCACTTCGCGATCGTGTAGGCCTGGGAAGCCTATGCTTCACGTTCTCGTGTGTTTTTGTGCGGTCGCGTAGAGGAGTTTCTGGTAGCAGTGGAGTTTGTGCTTCGCGATCGCGAAGAAGGGCATTTGGGCAAAACTTAAATATTTCAAAACGAGGTTTTGAGTCTATTATACAAATTTGATTTTGGAGCTCGGTTGGAAGCGATTCTTGGATAGATTTTCAAAGGTGTGATTGGGGTATGTGATTCTTACTTAGTTTTGGTTAAATTCCAAGTTTTTATCTTTGATTTCATCATTTAATTAATGATTTGGGTTGAAAATTGGGGGAAAATGGAGGAAAGTGCTTAGGCCGAATTTTGGGGATTTGATCGAGATTTTGGTATCAGATTTAAGTAATTTTGGTATGGGTAGAATTGTTGTTCAATGGATTTTTAGATTTTATGACTTTTATCGGATTCTGAGATGTGGGCCCGGGGGTCGACTTTTGAGTTGACTTTTTGACTTTTGATTAAGAACTTAGCATTTTCTTATGGAATTGATTCCTTTAGCTCGTGTTGATTGTATAGAATTGTTTGTGGCTAGATTTGAGGCATTCAGAGGTCATTTAGCGAGGCAAGGGGTTGTTGGAGTAGGGATTTACTCAGTTTGAGGTAAGTAACATTTCTAAACGTGCTATGTGCTTTATGTTGAGGTGACGAGCATACTAGGTGACGGGTGAGTAGGCGTGCACCGTTAAAATTATGATCTAGTTGTTTCCCTAGAACTGCGTAGCCATTTTATCTGAACATTTTTGTTGTACTCTATGTGTTAGAGCACTTGAGCTGTGACTCATGCTAGGAATCATGTTTGGGCTATATGCTGGTGTTGCGCCCCCTTTTTCTAGCGAAATCGGGTTTGTGACATTTGGGAGGACAACTCGTTCCCTTTAGGGAATGTGGTTTGAATTGAAGAGTCGCCACCTAATGATTTAAGTGCATTAGGACACTAGGAGGGGTTTGTTTTGAGTAACTAGAGATTGGGTAAGGGCTTGAAATTATCCTAAGGGGAAGGTGTTAGGCACCCGTGGTTTCCGGCCAAACTATTATTGTGACTTAAATGCAAATAACACATAGGCAAATAAAGGCTTCAAATAAGAGGAGATTTTCACGTAATGGTTACAAATAAACAAAAATAAGAAAAAGGAACTAAAAGAGTTGATTTTCTTAAAAGAAATGATAAAAAAAGAGATTTAAAAGAAACAAAGAAAACAAAAGGAAAAGAGGTCCTAGGTAGGGCTGGGCATAATTTGGTAAATACCGAATTACCGTACCAAAACTGAAAATTTTGGTATTTGGTATACGGTATTTTGGTATTTGGTTTAAGTTTTTAAAAAAATTGGTATTAGGTATGGTATTTGGTATTTTATAATAAAATATCGAAATACCGATACCATACCGAAATATATATTATATTACACAAAATAAATATTATTAATTATAACATAAATATAAAAAATCTAAAATTTTACTTTCCTTTATTCTCAAAGTTCGTAAATTAACTCTAAACGAGTAACAAGATATTTCTAATGATAAAATATTCTTTTATGTACAATTTTCTCTATTTGGGTCAATATTTGCTAGTTTTGGACAAAAGTTTTGATAACAAACATTTTCATTTTTGTATTTTTGAGTACTTTAATTAAGAATATTAGAGTGTATGACTCTATGCACTAGTTAGTATTCAAACCGAATAAACCGAAGTTACCGAACCGAATAAACCAAAATCGAAAGGAGAAAAATCGAACAATACCGAATTTAATTAGGTACGGTATTGGTATAAGATTTTAAGAAACCGAATACCAAAAATACCGAACCGAAATGTCTAAATACCGTACCATACCGACCAATGAACACCCCTAGTCCTAGGTTTATTAATAATATGGATCACCCCACACAACATCTGGTAATCACTCCTCAGTGAGGGGTTACACGTGATTATCGCGTGGTCATTATATCCATATCTACCCGTTCCCACGCCGTTGAGGTATTAAAGCGCGGAATGGTCTCGTTTACTTATTGCATGCTATTACCCGTCCCCATCTTATCAGCCCCGGAGGCACTTGGGACTTCTAATCCTAAAGGGAGGAGGTATTGGGCTTATTTGTGGTTTCAAAAGGTAAAAATACTAAGGCGACAAGCAAAAACATATATATCGCAAGTATGGGGAGGCACATAAAACAAATGAGGCTCAAACAGACCTCCTTAAATCAAAGAAAAGCATATAATTTAGCATGTCTTACACGTACTGATTAGGGTCTGATTAAAATTAAAAGTTAGGGCAGACTGATTTATTGCATATTTCAGATAAGAAGCCCGAATCAGACCTACCTGCTGGTTGTAGTTAATAAAATCTGATTCAGTTCATAAACTATCCTATGGCTTGCCTAAGTGTTAGACGGAAACCTATAGGCATGATATCTACTGATATCAGAAAAGATGAAGTATACTGATTTTAGAAAAGGTTGTCAGTTATTTAGGAAAGACGAGTTTTGACAAAAGATCATAAGTTCTGCAGACGTTAGACAATGATTTTAGATTTATAGGCGAGTGAGACGTTTCAGACTTGGTTATTAATTCCTATAGGCATGCTTTCTAGGCGTTGTTGACTTTAAACACTTTTACAGACATAACAAGAGTGCAGAAATCCTATAGGCATGACATCTAAATGTTGTACTTCGTTTAAGCCTATGAACATGATATCTAAATGCAATTAGTTATTTAAGCCCTATACACAGGTTTGCCTAGTGACAGATGCATATGTAGGATTCAAATTTCCAGTTAACTATGAGCATGGTATTTATATGAGAGATGCAGAAATTTAACTATAGGTAGGATATCCATATGAATGCAGAATTTTAGAAACCTATAGGCAGGATATCTATATGAGTGCAGAATTCCTTATAGGCATAGTATTTACATATGAAAGTGCAGAATTCCTATAGGCAGGATATCTATGTGATATGCAGAAATCAGAAATTCCTATAGGCATAGTATCTACATATGAAAGTGCAGAATTCCTATAGGCAGGATATCTATGTGATATGCAGAAATCAGAAACTCCTATAGGCAGGATATCTATATGATATGCAGAAATCAGAAATTCCCTATGAGCAGGATATCTACCCCCTTTACATACATAGTTATTTCCCCCTTTTTCACTAGCCATCCCTAACAGTTTATTACAAAGTTATTACTGTCACACCTCCTTGTTGCGCTCGCCCCGAAGGGTTAAATGTGCGAGGAGAGTTTTTCCAATTTAAGTGACAATATTCGAAATGAGATTATTTATTTAATTCAGAGTCGCCACTTGGGAAAGGTTTGGCTTTTGGTGTCCCAAGTCACCGGTTTATCTTGAATCCCGAATCGAGGAAAATATTCGACTTTTCCAAATGAAGTCTGCGAACCAGAAATTCTAAGTAAGGAATTCTGTTGACCCGAGGGAAGGTGTTAGGCACCCTCGAATCCCGTGGTTCTAGCACGGTCGCTTAAATTGTTATAATGGCTAAATATCTGATTTAAATACATGTTGTGACTTATGTGCTTTTATTAAGTTTAAACCGCTTTTATTATTATCATTTATTTTTATAGAATTGCAACGTCGTGAAAATGCATCTCGAACCACGTCACAATCAATGCACCCGTAGTTGTTAACACATTTCGACTCCGTTGAGATTTGAATTTGGGTCACATAAATGCGCACCCGAATTTAAGAATGTAATTTAATTAAGTCGCGCCTAAAGAGTCTAACGCGTTATTATCTTTGGGGAAGACAGTGAAGTTCACTAAATAGTCCATCCCAAATTCTAAGTATTTATTATGATCAATTATTGAGGGCCTCGCAATTTGCATTTTTATTTGGCGAGGCTCGTCTCATTATTTTTTAAAAGGATAATCTTAGCACGACTACATTTTCTATTTTTTGTTTTCTAAAATAAATGAAGATAAGGTCCTACTTTATTTACATACTTTCGAGTTATTATGGTTAAGTTCCAAAAGTGAGTTGTTTAAGGAGTTTGCATGGCAACGGATAGAATATTCTACATACAGACAGAAAAGAAAGAAAATGCTACATTAAATTACAACTTCAAATCTTTCTCATTTTTTGCATTCATGCTTCGAGTGGATTACAAGATGAACCAGTGTATCAGTTTGTGTACCGGATCGACACGAAATATGTACGGACTGTTTTGACAAACCTCGACCAAAGCTCAAACAAACGACGACGAAGACGAACCTAAGAAACAACTGAAGCCACGCCGAAGCAGTAGCAGCAGTTGACGCAGTAGAAGCGATGCGTGAGCAGCAGTAACAGCTGCGTGAGCAGCGGCAGGTCGTTTGGTTGTTTAAATGGTGGACGCGGGCAACAGCGAACAAAATCAGCAGCTGGACGCAGCTGAAGCGAGCCGCGAATGGAGATGCATCAACACTGTTTGGAGCAGCCATGGCTGCTCGTCGTAGCTGGACGCGAGCAGCAGTAGTGACGCGCCGTAACAGGATGTAGTGCGACACTATAGCAGCATCGCGAATGGAGATGCAGCAGCGCGACATAGTAGCGTCGCCTTGCCGGAGAAGAAAGCGCAACGATGGATGTTGGTCGGAGCTAAGGCAGCATGACGAAGAAGATGAAGACGTGAGGGGTCTGTTTGGAGGGTGGTTGACGACGAGAAGGCAGCCATGGCTGCTAGGGAGTGGAGCTTGGGAAACCCATGGTTGTGTGTTTGGAGTTTTGGAGAAGGAGCAGCCAAGGGAAGGGGGGCAGATCTCTTTCTTAGGTTTTAGGTTTTTTTTTTATTGTTTTGTTTTGTTTTGTTTTTGTTTTGAAATGCAAGATAGGGGTGTTGGGTTATGGATTGGTTTGACCCGGTTTGAAATGGACCGGGTCGTGGGGAAGGTTGGATTTGGGCCTGGGGGTTGAAATTTGAAGAAGTAGCCCAATCCGATTTTTCTTTGTATTTTTGCCCTCTTTTCTTCTTTTATTTTCCTAAAACTAAATTCTAAAAATCCTTAAATTATTATTAAGCACTAAATTAAGCTATAAAAGCGCAAATTAACTCCCAATAATAATTAACGCACAATTAAGTAATAATTAAGCATAAAATTGTACATTTGGACATTAAATGCTAAAAATGCAAAAGATGCTTATTTTTGTAATTTCTAATTTTTGTAAAACAAATTTAATTACTAACAATTGTAGAATTAAATCCTACATGCAAAATGCGACATATTTTTTGTATTTTTTATTAATTTAACGAATAAACATGCAAGGAAAAATACAAATAATCATCCAAAAATGTCACAAAAACACTCAAAATTGCACACCAAGGAAAATCATTTTATTTTGAATTTTTTGGGAGTAATTCTCATATAGGGCAAAAATCACGTGCTTACAGCTGCCCCTCTTTGCCCGAAGACACGAAGGGTTTTCGTGCAAAGATAAAGTGAGCGATTTTTGCCCATCCGAGTACTCCGTGTGAAGCATTTTTTTTGAAAAAGATTTAACCAAACCTTTGCTTCAAAGGTTTCCTACATATCCCTGGCTAAAGGGGAATCAGGTTAATGTAGTTCGGGAAATTTTGGTAGCTGGGACTATCATGGGATTGCAATGCTTGTTGTTACTGTTGTTGCTGTTGCTACTACCGCTTTACTGACCTCCTTATTACAACCAAAGGAAATTGAAATTGATCTAACTACTTATGCCTGTCAACCGCTAGTTACAAGATTCCTATCTATAATTCTTTTGCAACTTGATCTTGGGTCTTAGCTGATTCTACTTGTAGACTTCGATCCGAATCTTGATGCTTGCAAGTTGTAGGCGCTTGTTTATTTCTGCAGTATTGAATGAAACGGGATTGGCGGAGCTAGGGAATTTGATCCAATTTTTGAGCGACCTGCCCTTTGTTTGTTCCAATATGTGGGAACATCTTTTTTTATTTTTTTTCTTTTGTTCTAACAGACAATGCTCAGTTCAGGGTTGGAGCCCTAATGCTGGCTAAATGGAAAAAGTTCAGTTCAGGGTTGGAGCCCTAATGCTGACTAACAGACAATGCTCAGTTCAGGGTTGGAGCCCTAATGCTGGCTAAATGGAAAAAGTTCAGTTCAGGGTTGGAGCCCTAATGCTGACTAACAGACAATGCTCAGTTCAGGGTTGGAGCCCTAATGCTGGCTAAATGGAAAAAGTTCAGTTCAGGGTTGGAGCCCTAATGCTGACTAACAGACAATGCTCAGTTCAGGGTTGGAGCCCTAATGCTGGCTAAATGGAAAAAGTTCAGTTCAGGGTTGGAGCCCTAATGCTGACTAACAGACAATGCTCAGTTCAGGGTTGGAGCCCTAATGCTGGCTAAATGGAAAAAGTTCAGTTCAGGGTTGGAGCCCTAATGCTGACTAACAGACAATGCTCAGTTCAGGGTTGGAGCCCTAATGCTGGCTAAATGGAAAAAGTTCAGTTCAGGGTTGGAGCCCTAATGCTGACTAACAGACAATGCTCAGTTCAGGGTTGGAGCCCTAATGCTGGATAAATGGAAAAAGCTCAGTTCAGGGTTGAAGCCCTAATGCTGGCTAACAGACAATGCTCAGTTCAGGGTTGGAGCCCTAATGCTGGCTAAATGGAAAAAGCTCAGTTCAAGGTTGGAGCCCTAATGCTGGCTAACAGACAATGCTCAGTTCAGGGTTGGAGCCCTAATGCTGGCTAAATGAAAAAAGCTCAGTTCAGGGTTGGAGCCCTAATGCTGGCTAACAGACAATGCTCAGTTCAGGGTTGGAGCCCTAATGCTGGCTAATTGGAAAAAGCTCAGTTCAGGGTTGGAGCCCTAATGCTGGCTAACAGACAATGCTCAGTTCAGGGTTGGAGCCCTAATGCTGGCTAAATGGAAAAAGCTCAGTTCAGGGTTAGAGCCTTAATGCTGGCTAAAAGGAAAGTGCTCAGTTCAGGGTTGAAGCCCTAATGCTGGCTAACAGAACAATGCTCAGTTCAGGGTTGGAGCCCTAATGCTGGCTAAATGGAAAAAGCTCAGTTCAGGGTTGGAGCCCTAATGCTGGCTAACAGAAAAAAATGCTCAGTTCAGGGTTGAGGCCCTAATGCTGGCTAAAGGAAAAACTGCTCAGTTCAGGGTTGGAGCCCTAATGCTGGATAAATGAAAACTTGCTCAACTTAGGGATCGGAGCCCTAAATTGGGAGGATTGCCAGGTTATACCGGAAAGGGTCCACGGGTTATGCCGGAAAGATTCATCGGGTTATGCCGGGAAAATTCATCGGGTTATGCCGGAGAAGTATCGGGTTATGCCAGAAAAAGGGAAAGAGGTCCCTGGGTTATGCCGGGAAAGGGAAAGAGTCCTCGGGTTATGCCGGAGAAGTTATCGGGTTATGCCGGAAAAGGGAAAGAGGTCCCTGGGTTATGCCAGGGAGGTCCACGGGTTATGCCGGGAAAGTCATCGGGTTATGCCGGAAAAGGGAGAGAGTCCTCGGGTTATGCCGGGGAAGTCATCGGGTTATGCCGGAAAAGTCATCGGGTTATGCCGGAAAGGGGAAAGAGTCCTCGGGTTATGCCGGGGAAGTCATCGGGTTATGCCGGAAAAGGGAAAGAGGTCCCTGGGTTATGCTAGGGAGGTCCACGGGTTATGCCGGGAAAGGAAAAGAGTCCTCAGGTTATGCCGGGGATTTGGATAGAAAAAGCTCCTTGGGTTATGCCAGGGAGATCCATGGTTTATACCGGGATAGTTGAGGAATGAGGTCCTATGCTACCATGATTTGCTTTTCTTTTGGGATTTTTAGTTCTTGTCCTTTTTTTTCTTTTATTTATCAAAATGCATGAAAGAATTCTGGGGAAACTTCCTTTTGGTCGTTTTCTTGCCGCAAAGCTGTTTCAACGCTCGCGCATTTCATTTCTTTTGGGCTACACCTACTTCTTGCATGGTTGCTTTGGATTGCACCTGTCTCAATTTTCCTAAACAAAGAAAAATTGTCAGTTTGAAAAACAGTGATTGGTTCGGTGGCCTTGATCGTTCCAATTGCTTGGTCTCAGCCTAATTCCTGTTGAGAAACTTTGCCATTGATTTGATTCACAGGCGACCCCTTTTAACTGATCAGACTCGCATTTTCGGATTTTGTGATGATTTGCCCGTGTAAGGCTTTGGTTCTTTCATCCCATTCTGCTTGGGGATTTTTTACGAGACCAACTCAGTGGGGATTTTTATTGGGGAGACTCTGTGGGGATTTGTACAAGGCCGACTCGTTGGGGATTAGCTGGGGCAGACTCTTTGGGGGATTGTACAAGGGGAGACTCTGTGGGGATTTTTACAAAGGGAGACCCTGTGGGGATTTGTACAAAGGGAGACCCTGTGGGGATTTGTACAAAGGGAGGTCCTGTGGGGATTTTTTTTTTGGGTGCATCAGGGATTTTTTGATCCTCAAACCTAAGTGCAGTGGCTAGTCGCGTGGGACTTAACCTTTCCAACTTTATTTTGCCTTTGTAGGCCTTTCTTTTCTGTCTTCTTTCTTCCATCTTCAATTTTAGAGCATTTGGGGGTACCTTGGTTTCTTCGACTTTGCTGAGGCGGTTAACCATGTGAAACTCAACCCTTTCAACTTCAATTGCCTTTATAGGCTGCCATGGCCAGTCGAGGTCGTCTTGATGCCCCCGCTGAGGCTGGGCGCCTTTTGCACATTAGCGTGTATCAAACGAAAGCCCTGTAAATCAGTCTTGCCATCCCTTTCTTTGTCTTGGTTTTGGAACAGTGTTAGACCAAAAGGGATTCAAAGAGAAACAAATAATTGAACGGAGAATGAGTTTAAAACTAGAAGTGTCCCTTTCGGGGAAAGGAGAGAAGGACTTATCTGGAGTACATGCGGACTTCAATGAACATGACATGCCTTTTGGACTGGATGTCTGATCTGTGTAAACTGTCCGACGCTCAAAAATTCATCACAACTTTGCCTTGAATACCGAGGAACCTTGCTAGGACTCTATTGATGCCGATGGCTGTGAGGATCTTATTTTCGATCATGGGCGCCCTTTGTGGGTTTTCACGAGCGGGCACTTTTCATCTCATTTCTTACCATCTCCTTATAGTGCCCGTGTGGGTTTTCACTAAAAAGACTCTCATTTGATTTCCTTTGCTTGCCGTCGCCTTACGGTGCCCGTGTGGGTTTTCACCAATAAGGATCTCTCATTTCATTCCTCTCATTTTGTTGTATCAGACCCAAATAACTCCATCCTCCCATTTTGAACCGCTTTGCCGATTGATCAGAAGGACTTGAACAAGGTTTGGGGTGAAAAGAATTTGGATTGAATTACAACTTTGGAACCTTTTAGGCGGGATCATTGCTGAACCGTTATAACTTCTGCCTCAGTTTCACTTTTGGGGGACTTTGGATTTTTGTTTTGGTGTGACTGAACCCCAAGGAGAGGTTGCCTACGTATCCTTTCGGAATCAAGTCAGACGTAGTTCAGGCAACTCTTGTTTTTGGATTATTTTTTGTTTTTCTGATTTGCTTTGTTTTTCACTTCCCTTCCCTTTTTTCATTTTCATTGTCTTTTTTTTTGTATATATATTTTCTTATTTTTCCAATTCTTTCTTCTTTTTTTTTCTTTTTCATTTCAATTTCTTCTTTTTTTTTTGTCATTTTATTTTCAATAATATTTTCAGGTTCCAAAGAGGGTAATCAAAGAAGAGTAACCAGCTCAAATGAGTTTGCAAAGAGTTGATAGTGTTTGGGTAGCGAGAATGAAAGCCTTCGTCATCTCAACCGGAAAAGATTTTATTATATAAAGGATCCAACATACTACCTTTTGACTGCATTTGCATTGACAGCTATTTCAAGGACATTTCCTTCGATGTGTCCCAAGTACAACGCACTCTTTTTGGCAGTACTCTTGTTGTAATGTATGGACCTTTCCAATTTCGGGAATCAATTTTCCTTCAGTTGTTCCAACTCTTTGTTTTGTTTCCTTAAGCTATTCTTCATTGCGACCCAATTCTTGATTCATTATTTCGAGGTCTGACAGAGTTTTAAGATCCGGGCATAAAGTCCGCAAGCATGTCATATTATTGAAATCTGCATTTAATAGAACTAAAAGAGAATGAGAAAATTGACAAGATTTAGGAAAAGAGACATTCCGGGAAAATGAAATATCAATTGATTTTTTTTGATTTTTTTTTTTTGATTTTTGAAGATAGAAGGGTTTACATCGGAAAGTAAGACAATAAAGTAAAACATGTGGATCACACCCTGAGACGATCCAGATGCAGAAAAGATAGCAAGACTGGCTACCGAGACTCCCGTCTGATGGGGAACTTTCAGGCTTGGCAATCATTTTTTTGCTTTTCTTCTGTCTCGAAAATGGCTGCAATAGCCTTCAGTGCCGGATTAAATTCCTCAACTTCACAGATCATTCCGTCTATTGGCCTGTTTGTGAGAGTTGGCAGGGGAATTTTCATCATATTAGGAAACTTTTCGTCCCGGAGAACGATTCTTTCAGCTTCAATCAAGTCTTCAACTGCCATTTTGAGGGTCCAAATGACCAACAGTCCTTTGTACCGTGTCCCACTTCTCCAGAGTGGTATTCACATCTAGTATCAGCTCGATGCGGGGGGGACTCGGTGTTTGGCCGATTTGGGGCCGCTGGCTGCAGCAGACTTCGCCTGACTAGCTTTTGGAACGAGCCTGAGTATGATTCACCAATAGGGGTGAACTGATTCCTTTTGAAAGACTCTCTTGGGTGAGGATTGTACTGAGGAACATTTGATTGGGGACTAATGGAGTTTGGTAAGGATGGGCATTTTTGGGAGGTGGAGCTTAGTTTTGTGTATAATGTTGTGGTCGCGTGCAAGGCTGCATGTTCATCACCGCATACCAACAAAACCAATCACCTGAACAAAACCTGGCTAATTTACTCACACACACAACTTATTAGTTTTGAGGCATTTAACATATAGGAAATCGCACGTTGGGATGCAATGCACCTAAATAGTTAAACGCTTCTACCATGTGTTTGAACGAGTTGCATGTTTCATCCCTACCTTAAACTAGCCATCTTCACTATGTACCTCTTTTCTTTTATTCCTGTCTCTCTTTAACCACACTAGACCTTGTTTTTTTTTAAAAAAAATTTATTTTGTCACTCTTTTTTCCTTTTTTTTCACTATATTTTTTCTCTTTTTCACTCAATTTTCTTTCTCCTTTTCTTTCAGTTTTTTTACTCAATTTATTTTATAGCTATGATCGAATCCGATGGAGATTGCCTACGTATCATGACCCCGCATGAATCAGATCTTGCGTAGTTCGGGACTAACAAGTGCAAAAATAAAGAAACAAGTGTTCATTTTGCATTGTGCTCATCCTCCACATTTATTTAAGGTAATTTAAGCAAAAATGATTTGACTATATTTTAGAAAGAAAGATCCGATTTTCGAACACGGCCTTTCAGCACTTCGGGGATGAAGATTTTAAGGCTGTGAGGGTCAATCGATTAAAAACTTTAAAAGATGATTTGAAAGTGGACGTTTATGCAAAGTCAGCCTTCCGTCGTCCTTTTCGGGAATATTTGGTTGTTTTTGACAACAACAGCATCACTTGATTTATTTATGACCTATTTTTTCAGAATGGTGACCCGACATTGGGAACACGGCCTCACAGAGCCTCGGGGACGAGGATTCCAAGGCTGTTGGGCAAATTGGTCAAAGTTCAAAAATGACCAAAAATGGCTGTTTGTGCAAAGTCAGCCTTCCGGCGTCCCTTTTGGGAACATTCGGCTATTCTTGACAAAACGGCATCACCCGACTCATTTATGATGAGGTTAAAATTCTGACATTTTGGCTATTTCTGAAAAAGGGGAGGTTGGACCCGATGAGGGTTGCCTACGTATCTCATACCCTGTGAGAATCAAACCGGCGTAGTTCGGGCGATCGTGAATAGAGTAAGTAAACTAACTTTTTTTTTTTGGAATAATTTTTTTATTTATTTATTTTTTTTTAAAAAATGCTTTAAAAGAATAAAGGTTTTTTTTTTGGATTTTTGTTTCTTTTGGATTTTACTAAAAACAATGCTTTAAAAGGAGAAAAGGATATATTTTTTGGATTTTTGAACTTGACTCTATTTTTATTTGAAAGAAAGACTTCTAAAAAAATAATTCTTTTTCTTTTGATTGGAACTTTGAGAATTTTAAAAGTAAAAAAAAAGAAAAATATTTTTGTTTGAATTTTCATTTGTTCTCTCTTTTTCTAAATAAGAAAGAAAATATTTTTTTTGGATTTTGGCTGTCGTCTCTTAATTTTCGAAAGAGGCACTTTTAAGAAAATATTTTAGATTTTCGAGTTTTTTTTTTAAATTTACAAAAGTACTTCTAAAGAAAAATGAAAATATTTTTTGACTTTAATTTTTTAATTCTATGACATTTACGAAAGAAAGACTTTTAAAGAAGGAAAGTCTTTAAAGGAACGAATATATATATATTGATTCTTTGTTTTTTTGATTATTTGGAAAAATACTTCAAAATAAAGGAAACCCGTATTTGGATTTTGATTTTTATTTCTTTTTATTATTTTTATTTTTTCTTTTATTTCTTTTTCCGTATGAAATACTTCAGAAAGAAGGAAACTACCCTTTTTTTTGAGTTTTAAAAACTTCTTCTCTTTTTTTTTTGAATTTTCTAAGGAAAGATTTCTAAAGAAGGAACTAATGAAAAATATTTTTTTGGATTTTTTGAAAATTGGGGTCGGAACCGATGAGGTTTGCCTACGTATCTCACATCCGGTGAGAATCAGACCCGCGTAGTTCGGTCGATCTGGCGTAGAGTAAATAAACTAAACCCCTTCTGACTACAATCTTTTAAAGAAAAGGAGAAAAATATTTTTCTGGATTTTTATATTTCTTTTTTGTATTTTTTGAAAAGAGACTAAGGAAATATTTATGAATTTTAAACTTCTTTTCACTCTTTTTTTTTTGAAATTTCGAAAATCTTTTAAAGAGATACTACAAATGAAACAATATTTTTTGAATTTTGAATTTTCTCCCTTTTTTTTTACTTTTAGATAAATACCCCTTTTTTGATTTTGAAAGTGATTAAAAGGAAAGAAAAATTTATATGTTTTTTTTAATAAATCAAACTAGAAGACAAATTTTGTTTTCATTTTTTTTAAAGTTTTTTTTAGAAACCGGCCAGCATGCAGATCTGAAGCAAATAAATGCGCAAAACAAACGGGATGCAGCAGGATGGTCTTTTCATTTCAGGTTGCTTGTCCTAAACGGACCCAACCCCTGTGTTGAGTCCCTTATGTCAAATGCAACATGATGCAAATAAGCGTTCCTACTAGGGATCCGGCATGAGGTTTCGTTATACTAGGTTTATAACCTGGGTATATGTTCTAGACTATGTACCCGAGCGGACAACTCAAGTCGAGGAGGGGTCAACTTACCGGGAACCAAAAGGCCATCCGGCTTCGTAACTTGTCCGAGCCTCATTTTTTATTTTAGGGTATGACACTAACAGAATAGGGAGTCTCAACCAGTAAGCACATCCCCGGAGGTGAAGAGAGAAGGGTTCGGCACAGTTTATATATACAATCAAATAATATCAAAGCGGTAAAAGCAGCATTTAGCACATTAGGCTCAAACATGTAAAAATCAGATAAAGCCAAATATAACAATTTATCTAAGCTCGAATTTCTAACCCTGAACCAGTGGTTCTGGGTTACTAGTCCCCAGCAGAGTCTCCAGAGCTGTCACACCTCCTTTTTGCGCCCGTCCCGAAGGGTTAAATGCGCGATGGGAGTTTTTCCAATTTAAGTGACAATATTCGAAATGAGATTATTTATTTAATTCAGAGTCGCCACTTGGGAAAGGTTTGGCTTTTGGTGTCCCAAGTCACCGGTTTATCTTGAATCCCGAATCGAGGAAAATATTCGACTTTTCCAAATGAAGTCTGCGAACCAGAAATTCTAAGTAAGGAATTCTGTTGACCCGAGGGAAGGTGTTAGGCACCCTCGAATCCCGTGGTTCTAGCACGGTCGCTTAAATTGTTATAATGGCTAAATATCTTATTTAAATACATGTTGTGACTTATGTGCTTTTATTAAGTTTAAACCGCTTTTATTATTATCATTTATTTTTATAGAATTGCAACGTCGTGAAAATGCATCTCGAACCACGTCACAATCAATGCACCCGTAGTTGTTAACACATTTCGACTCCGTTGAGATTTGAATTTGGGTCACATAAATGCGCACCCGAATTTAAGAATGTAATTTAATTAAGTCGCGCCTAAAGAGTCTAACGCGTTATTATCTTTGGGGAAGGCAGTGAAATTCACTAAACAGTCCATCCCAAATTCTAAGTATTTATTATGATCAATTATTGAGGGCCCCGCAATTTGCATTTTTATTTGGCGAGGCTCGTCTCATTATTTTTTAAAAGGATAATCTTAGCACGACTACATTTTCTATTTTTTGTTTTCTAAAATAAATGAAGATAAGGTCCTACTTTATTTACATACTTTCGAGTTATTATGGTTAAGTTCCAAAAGTGAGTTGTTTAAGGAGTTTGCATGGCAACACATAGAATATTCTACATACAGACAGAAAAGAAAGAAAAGGCTACATTAAATTACAACTTCAAATCTTTCTCATTTTTTGCATTCATGCTTCGAGTGGCTTACAAGATGAACCAGTGTATCAGTTTGTGTACCGGATCGACACGAAATATGTACGGACTGTTTTGACAAACCTCGACCAAAGCTCGAACAAACAACGACGAAGACGAACCTAAGAAACAACTGAAGCCACGCCGAAGCAGTAGCAGCAGTTGACGCAGCAGAAGCGATGCGTGAGCAGCAGTAGCAGCTGCGTGAGCAGCGACAGGTCGTTTGGTTGTTTAAATGGTGGACGCGGGCAGCAGCGAACAAAATCAGCAGCTGGACGCAGCTGAAGCGAGCTGCGAATGGAGATGCATCAACACTGTTTGGAGCAGCCATGGCTGCTCGTCGTAGCTGGACGCGTGCAGCAGTAGTGACGAGCCGGAGCAGGCTGTAGCGCGACACTATAGCAGCAGCGCGAATGGAGATGCAGCAGCGCGACACAGTAGCGTCGCCTTGCCGGAGAAGAAAGCGCAACGATGGATGTTGGTCGGAGCTAAGGCAGCATGACGAAGAAGATGAAGACGTGAGAGGTCTGTTTGGAGGGTGGTTGACGACGAGAAGGCAACCATGGCTGCTAGGGAGTGGAGCTTGGGGAACCCATGGTTGTGTGTTTGGAGTTTTGGAGAAGGAGCAGCCAAGGGAAGGGGGCGGATCTCTTTCTTAGGTTTTAGGTTTTTTTTTTGTTTTGTTTTTTGTTTTGTTTTGTTTTGTTTTTGTTTTGAAATGCAAGATAGGGGTGTTGGGTTATGGATTGGGTCGACCCGGTTTGAAATGGACCGGGTCGTGGGGAAGGTTGGACAATTGTTTGGGCCTGGGGGTTGAAATTTGAAGAAGTGGCCCAATCCGATTTTTCTTTGTATTTTTGCCCTCTTTTCTTCTTTTATTTTCCTAAAACTAAATTCTAAAAATCCTTAAATTATTATTAAGCACTAAATTAAGCTATAAAAGCGCAAATTAACTCCCAATAACAATTAACGCACAATTAAGTAATAATTAAGCATAAAATTATACATTTGGACATTAAATGCTAAAAATGCAAAAGATACCTATTTTTGTAATTTTTAATTTTTGTAAAACAAATTTAATTACTAACAATTGTAGAATTAAATCCTACATGCAAAATGCGACATATTTTTATATTTTTTATTAATTTAACGAATAAACATGCAAGGAAAAATACAAATAATCATCCAAAAATGTCACAAAAATACTCAAAATTGCACACCAAGGAAAATCATTTTATTTTGAATTTTTTGGGAGTAATTCTCATATAGGGCAAAAATCACGTGCTTACAATTACAGTTCAAAAAATAAAGTAAAGAAAATACATCAGAAGTTGAAAATTACAACCAAGGAGAGCCTGATTCAGACTTCCTGTCTGAAGTATGAAGTAAACCAACTCCAAAGATCATGTTTCAAAGCCTTTCTCCCATTTGGGTGTGTCAGAGTTCCCTAAGAATTTCATAAGAACTCCGGGCAGTGCTTACACCCAAATGTATCACCATATTAAGCCAAAGTGCAGTGTGGAAGGGCCAGCCCTCAGGTGTCCAAGTTCAGAGGGAACTCAAGGTCCCAAGACAAGGCTCACAAGAGGAGGGCAAAACTTAGGAACTAAGAGAGAGTGCAAGTGCAGAATTCTGAAAGGGGGAAAGGGGAAGGGAAACAATACACATAGTGATATAGGGAATGGGGAGTTGTAAGAGGTAAAAAGTAGGTTAGTGGGCATAACCCAACAATGGGAGATACTGACACACCCATAAGCCTACTGGAACACATTGTTTAGAGGTTAGGATCCCCTAAGGGATCAAGTTCAAAACCATAGACAATAACTTGCATATTGCCATGTTTTAAACTGTAACTCAAAGAACATAAAGGGAAATAGGAAATATGGATTCATAGCAGAAACAAGCAAAAGGAAATCAACATACTAGTTTAAGCATTTAACTCTACATGAATAGTAAAGTAGACATAGATGTAGAAAACTGTAAGTAAACACATTGTGGTGATGCTGAAGTTAAATTAGGACATACCAGTTCTAAAGAAACAAACAGGGAAAAGCAGTCATCTTGTGAAAGTCAGAATGCAGACAAGAAGGAAGAATTCTATTATGTGAGAGTGAGAATTTAGAAGAGATTCTGATGTTGTGAAGTCTGAAGTGTAGTGAAGAAAGGTCGTGCCTTTTATAGTGTGAAAGTCATGAGGAAACAAGGTAAGAAAATATTTTGAAAACTGATTGTCAATCAATTACACAAGGCTTCTCTTAATTAAGGGATTCAGATTCAAACGTGTATAAACCAATTAAGGAAAGAAATTAATCAAACACTTTGTGCAAAGTAGGCAATTAGGGGTGAATACATAAATGTTATTTAAAGACAGGGTTTTAAAATACACGGTTTATACAAATAAGGTAAGAGGATCAATTAACGGCCAGTAAATCAAAAGGTATGAGATTTGGTATGAATGAACCAAGGCAAAAAAGATGAAGAAGGGTTTTACTTAAGTCGAGTAACGGAGGAAATCAGTAAAAAGATGGAAAGAATCAATCAAGCTATATTCAAAATGAAGTTTGCACTAATTGCAAATTTGAAAACCATTTAGAGGGAAATTCATCATATATAAGGAGCATGCGAACATGTTAAGCATGAAGGAAGACTGTAGTGTCATTGTAAAGTAAGTAGAGAATCCAGTATTGAAACGTTTAGCAAAAGGTCAGAGTCATATGAAAGCAAGGAATGGGTCTGAAAGAGTTAGGGGTTTTGAAATAAACCCTAAGTTCAATCAAATCACATAATCAAGCTTGGCAGAACCTTCAAATTCTAGGGTTTCCACATTGAATCAAGTACAGAGATGAGAAGGCAAGTAGTTGAAACAGGCTCAGAGGTTTCAGAGTTGAAACCTCTTGCATGCTTCTTTCATCAACAGAAACTCATGAGAAAAACATGATAGCAAAGTAACATGCGGAACACAGTAGAAGCACTCAAAAGAAAAATGCTGATAGGAACAGTAAAAGAAACATGCTTAAGAGATTTTTCCGAAGAAACTTAAACATGGCTTAATAGAAGGAAAATAAGGAAACTTAAGAACTTAGCAGGAAAATACAGTAGGAGAAACATGCTGGAACATAGTAGAAGACAAAAATATAAGAATACAGTAGAAAAGCATATGAGAGCATAATATGGAAAACATGGTAGTAGAACATACAAGCATGGTGTATATAAACTCAGTAAAAGAACATACAAGAACAGAGTGTAAAAACTCAGTAGAAGAACATACAAGAACGGAGTGTAAAAATTCAGTAGAAGAACATACAAGGTAGAAGGAAAACATAGAACAAAAAAGAGGCAAATACACACAAAAGAAAAGGAAAAGAAAGTCAGAGAAACACTTAAGCATTTCCAGAAAACCCTAGATGAAGCGGTTTTGAAAGTAATTTTTAAAAGAAAAGTTAGGGAAATCATTTGAAAACTTAAGGAGAGCACAGATACACAACGGATCTAAGGAAATCAGAGAAAACCTCAAAGTGTTAGGGTTTCAAAAGAACCTTAGAAGTGAGATAGGCTTTGAAAGGTCACCGATCTGAGTCGGAGATGTCGGAATCAGGGTCAAACCACCATGGTACGCCGGAGTAAAGCCGGAGATGGCCGTGGAACCTTGAATCGACAGAGGTCTGGGTGTAAACCTTCAAGGTCAGGCCTCGAATCTTCAGGTATCAGGCGCATAGGAGCAAGAGAAGTTGAGTATAAGACTCCCAAAGCCTGAGAAGCCATGGATTCCGGTGGGTTTCAAGGTAGAATTGATGGTAAGAGGCGGTTAGGGTTTGGGAATGTTCGAGAGATTTTGAGAGTTTAGAGGCGGATGGTAGGTGAGAAATGAGAAGGTTAGGGTGGTCGTTTGGGTTAAAAAAAGTAAGAGTAGATAGGGGCCGTTGATCTCAGAGATCAACGGCCAGGATGAGAGGGGTCTGGGTCGGGTAGGATTTAATCGGGTTAGGGGCGGGTTTAAATTAAAATTGGGTTAGGGAATTGAGATTGCCATTGGGTTCAATTGGGGGGTTGATTTGGGCTACAATTGAAATGAAATAGGGCTAGTATTTAAATAGCCACTTTTCCCTTATTTATTTTATAAAAATAGAAAAATAATTTCTAAAAATAAATTAAAGGTACTAAGATGATTAATAATATGTAATTATCAAACTAAAAATACTGGAGTCAATTTTATAATTATGAAAACAATTAAATCTTAAAATAGGTTAATATCACAATTATACGCAATTTAGCTTTAAAAATACTAAATAAATTTGTAAGAATATGCAAATATTATTCCAGCTATATTTTAGTATAGATATGAGAATCCAATAAGTGAATCACCCAAAATGATAATTTTGGGGATAATTATTGGGGTTTTCTTGATAAAATAAGGCAATAAATAGATTTAAAAATCTTTTTAAAAAATTAGAAAATATACTAAAACATTTGGACACACTTATATATGCATACGCATGCTATTTTGAAAGTATTGTGCATATACAAATATACAAAAAAATATTGGGTATCAACAGCTGCCCCTCTTTACCCGGGAAGGATGAAAGAGTTATTGGGTAAAGATATGATGACCAATTTTAACCGAACGAAATGGTTTGAAGAATTTGACCGAGATCTGGCTCCTGAGCTGCCTACATATCCCTGGTCTTACAGGAATCAGGCGATATGTAGTTCAGGATCCGTCGGTGGAGTATGCCGATGGAGATTTTCCAAGATGGACGCGATATTTGGGTTAGGATGGATGGTTAAAGTCTAATAGGGTTGCGGGAACTGGAGCGGGATTGCTCCTGCTGAGACGGCCATTGCTTGCCGATTTACCTACAAATGAATATTATGTTGTGCGAAAATTTAAACATGATGCAAGTTCCCGTCGGACCATGAAATGTTATCTTTGGACAGTTAGGATGACGTCCTCAGACATGATGTCCTTGGCCATGAAGCATATGATAAGGATTCGCAGGCCATGAAGTGGTGCTCTCGGGCTATGAGAATGATGCCTCCGAACTATGACGCTTTTGAATAATGATATGCAAAAGATAAAAGGGGTCCTCAGGCCATGGCATGGCGTTCTCGGGCTATGAAAATGGTGCCTCCGAACAATGACGCCTTCGGATGATTTGGCGATGTTTCAGCCTATGAGGTGTAGTAGGTGGCGATCTTTCAGCCTATGAGGTGCAGTAGGTGACGATCTTTCAACCAATGCAAAATGTAAATAAAGGGGTAATCTTTCAGCCGATGCAAGATGTAAATAAAGCGACGATCTTTCAGCCATGCAAGATATAAATGAAGGGGCGATCTTTCAGCCGATGCAAGATGTAAATGAAATGGCAATCTTTCAGCCATGCAAGATGTAAATGAAGTGACGATCTTTCAGCCATGCAAGATATAAATGAAGTGGCGATCTTTCAGCCATGCAAGATGAGGTAGAGCTTAACCTTGGAAGGCAAAAAGGTAGCCTTATGCAATGCAGAGAATGCAGATGGAGACAAAGCTTAGTCTTGGAAGGCAGAATGGTAGCCTTATGCAATGCAGAGAATGAAGATGGAGGTAGAGCTTAACCTCGGAAGGCAGAATGGTAGCCTTATGCAATGCAGAGAATGCAGATAGAGGTAGAGCTTAACCTTGGAAGGCAGAATGGTAGCCTTATGCAATGCAGAGAATGCAGATGGAGGTAGAGCTTAACCTCGAAAGGCAGAATGGTAGCCATATGCAATGCAGAGAATGTAGATAGAGACAGAGCTTAGTCTCAGAAGGTAGAATGGTAGCCTTATGCAGTGCAGAGAATGCAGATGGAGGTAGAGCTTAACCTCGGAAGGCAGAATGGTAGCCTTATACAATGCAGAGAATGCAAATGGAGGTAGAGCTTAACCTCGGAAGGTAGAATGGTAGCCTTATGCAGGAAGTAAAAATGGCAAATGGAAATAGAGTTTTCTTAGCTGATAATGGATTGCAGTATCGTGATTGTTGGGGATATTGTGCCTGCTGGGGACACTGTTGTGCGGATAGCAGTTGCGAGCAAGTGCAACGGTTCGGAGAGTTGTATTTCTAAACTTTGTGAGTAAGCGTATAGTGTATTTGATGATTTTGCAACTCAAGTGCCTGCATCCAAAGAAAAATGGTGAGTTTGTACAGGGGAAAAGGTTAATTCGTATCCCCGCTGGCTTTGCTTGACCTTCTCGGCTTTGATCCGGCGATACCGTATATATCACTGGAGTAGCATTGCTAAACAAGACAATTTTAGTAATAAATATGCATGATTTAGTAAAAGCATAACACAAGTACATAATTAAGAATAGTTCTCTTTAGATGAACCGACGACTATGACATCAAGACATTGCAACTTTTCTTGCTCCGGAATTTTGAGGGTCCTCCTCAAAATTCTGCCCTAGTTTACTGGGTTGTTGCTTCTGACGACTGTTAATGATAAATGGCTGGAATCGACTTTGGAATTTTGAGGAACCCTCAAAATTCTGCGCCAGTTTCCAATAGCGGGGGAAATGAAAATTTTATTGAATTGTGATCGAACCTATAGGGATGCCTACATATCCCCTTTTACATGGGAATCAGGTTAGGCGTAGTTCAAATTACATCATAAAAGAAAGCATAAATGTTACACATAGTATCGCTTGACTGCGTCTGAATTGATCGGCTTTGGCCAGACTTCTCAGTCCAGTTCTGCGGGTATGAGGGCTCCTCCTGTTAGAACCCGGTGAACCATGTACGGACCCTACCAGTTGGGAGAGAATTTCCCTTTGTCTTAATCTTGATGTGGAAAGATTTTCTTTAACACCAGATGCCCCGGTGTGAACTGTCTTGGCTTGACTCTTTTGTTGAAGGCTCTGGACATCCTGTTCTGATAAAGTTGACCATGGCAAACTGCATTCATTCTCTTTCCATCTATAAGAGCTAGCTGCTCATAACGGTTCTTCACCCATTCTGCATCGTCTAGCATTGCTTCCTGTAAGATTCTTAATGAGGGAATTTCTACCTCAGTGGGAATGACTGCCTCTATACCGTAGACCAGCATATAGGGGGTTGCTCCTGTCGATGTGTGGACTATGGTGCAGTATCCCAATAAAGCAAATAAGAGCTTCCCGTACCACTGCTTATGCTTCGCTATCATTTTCCTTAGTATCTTCTTGATATTCTTGTTGGTGGCCTCTACGACTCCATTCATCTGAGGTCTGTTAGCTGTAGAATTACTTGAAGGTTTCACACATGGATTTCATCAAATTGCTGTTGAGGTTGGAGCCATTATCAGTAATGATTGACTCTGGAATTCTGAACTGACACATGATACGATCGCAGACGAAATCCGCCACGACTTTCTTAGTCACTGCCCTGTAAGATGCTGCTTCAACCCATTTGGTGAAATAATCAATTGCTACTAGGATAAACCTGTGCCCGTTTGATGCGGCAGGTTCCATTGGTCAGATAACATCTATTCCCTAGGCGGCGAACGGCCACGACGAGCTTGTTGCATTAAGCTTATTTGGTGGCACCTTTATTATGTCTGCATGTATCTGGCAGCAGTGGCACTTTCGGACATACTGGATGCAGTCTGTTTCCATAGTCATCCAAAAGTAACCAGCTCGGAGTATTTTCTTTGCTAAAACAAAGCCATTCATATATGGACCGCAGGTCCCTGCATGAATTTCCTCTAATAGCCCGGATACCTCCTTTGCGTCGACACACCTTAATAATCCCAAATCAGGAGTCCTCCTGTACAGGATTCCTCCGCTGTGAAATAAATTGTTGGATAACCTCCGAAGCATGCGCTTCTAAGTAGCGTTTGCGAGTTCTGGGTATTCTCCTTTTGCCAAGTATTCCTTGATATCATGAAACCAAGGCTTTCGTCTGCTTCTTCCTCAACATGAGCACAGTAAATGGGCTGATCATAGATCTTTACCGGAATGGGATCAATGAAATTCTTGTCTGGATGTTGTATCATGGATGATAGGGTAGCCCGTGCATCGACGAATTCATTTTGGACTCTAGGAACATGCTGGAATTCTATCTTTGTGAACCTCTTTCTCAACTCCTGCACATAATGCAGATAAGGGAGTATCTTGGAGTTCTTGGTCGCCCATTCTTCTCGGACCTAATGTATAAGCAAGTCTGAATCCCCAATTACTAGCAACTCTTGGATGTTCATGTCAATGTCCATCTTGAGCCCTAGTATGCAGGCTTCATACTTGGCCATATTGTTGGTGCAGGGGAACCTGAGTTTGGCAGAAACTGGATAATGCTGACCGGTTTCTGATACTAGGACCGCTCCTATGCCAACTCCTTTGAAATTTTCTGCTCCATCGAGTAACATTCTCCAACCGTCATAGGATTCTGCAATGTCTTCTCCTATGAATGATACCTCTTCATCAGAAAAATATGTTTTCAGGGGTTTGTATTCTCCGTCCACGGGATTTTCAGCAACGTGATCTGCTAGTGCCTATCCTTTGATTTCTTTCTGAGTTACATAGACAATGTCAAATTTACTCAACAAGATTTGCCACTTGGCCAACTTGCCAGTGGGCATGGGCTTCTGAAAGATGTATTTCAAGGGATCCATTCTTGATATGAGATATGTAGTATAGGCACAGAAGTAGTGCCTCAACTTTTGAGCTACCCAAGTCAAAGCACAACAGGTGCGCTCTAACAGAGAATACCGAGTCTCTTACGAGGTGAACTTCTTACTGAGGTAATAGATGGCCTGCTCCTTCCTCCTCATTTCATCATGCTGACCCAGAACACAACTGAACGCTCCATTCAATACTGCAAGGTATAGTAATAGAGGTCTACCCGGTTCGGGCAGTACTAAGACTGGTGGTGTTGATAGGTATTCCTTGATTCTGTCGAAAGCTTTTTGGCAATCATCAGTCCATGTGGTAGCGGCGTCCTTCTTCAACATCTTAAATATCGACTCACAGATGATCGTAGATTGTGTTATGAACCGGCTGATGTAGTCAAGTCTTCCCAGGAAGCTCATTACGTCCTTCTTGTCCTTTGGCGGTGGCAGTTCTTGAATATCTTTGACCTTAGATGGATCCAATTCTATTCCTCGACGACTCACAATGAACCCAAGTAGTTTTCCGGTAGGAACCCCAAATGCACATTTTGCGGGATTCAGTTTCAGGTTGTATCTTCTCAGTCTGTTGAAGAACTTCCTTAAATCTTCCATGTGGTCAGTGGCTTTCTTGGACTTTATGATGACATCATCTACATACACCTCAATCTCCTTGTGTATCATATCATGGAAGATAGTAGTCATGGCCCTCATGTAGGTGTCCTCTGCATTCTTTAACCCGAATGGCATCATCTTGTAGCAGTACATCCCCCACGGCATAATGAAAGCCATTTTCTCAGCATCTTCTTCGTCCATCCAGATCTGATGATATCCAGCAAAGCAATCTACAAATGATTGCAACTCATGCTTGGCGTAATTGTCGATCAGGATGTGTATGTTCGGCAAGGGGAAGTCGTCCTTTGGACTGGCCCGATTGAGATCCCGGTAGTCGACACAGACTCTGACCTTCCCATCCTTCTTCGGCACCGGCACATGCACAATATTGGATAACCATGTCGGATATTCTACTACCCTGAGGACCTTAGCTTTGACCTGCTTAGTGACTTCTTCCTTGATTTTTAGACTCATGTCGGGTTTAAACTTTCTGAGCTTCTATTTTACCGGTGGACATGTTGGATCAGCTGGCAGTTTGTGGGCTACAATAGATGTGCTCAAACCAGTCATGCCATCATATGACCAGGCGAATATGTCTTCATATTCCTTTAGAAATTCTATGTATTCTTCCTTTTCTGACGATGACAAATGAGCGCTGATCCGAGTTTCTTTGATATTTTATACATCTCCCAGGTTCACAATCTTGGTCTCGTCTAGGTTGGACTTAGGCCTGTTCTCAAAATTTTCAACCTCTTTAACAATCTCTTCCGGTATATCATCTTCCTCTGAATCTATGTCCGTTTGTTTTGTTGTCTCGTTGCACGTCACAACCATTGGTTCATCAAGATAGGTAATAGTAATGTTGTATAAGTAAAGTAATGAGAGAAAATAATAAGAGTAATATTTGTAAGGAAACCGGAATGCTTTGATAAATTTCATAACTGTTTTAAACATTGGAAGATCTTATTGTGAAAATTCAAAAATGTGAAAGGAAAATCAACTAGTAAAAATAAAAGATAGTGCATGATGCTTTGTTCAGCCTTGCTACCCCGAGGCTTTCCGAGTTCTGGTGGTTCTGATGATCCAATTGTTGAGGCATGCTCCTTGGCTTACAGCCTGTATGGAAGGGCCTTCCTCCCCATCCTCCTCAAAAATGACACAACAATCTATGTCATCTTCTTCTAGGAACAAATTTCTCACTGCTGCCAGTGCTTCCTCTTCTTCCGACCCATAGATAACATCAGCCGACTGGAAAGTCTGCTCCAAATATGGTATTGGCTGCTCCAGCGAGTAGTACGGGCCGTGCAATGGTGGTGACCAGTTGTTGAATTCCTCCCAAGTATATTCGTATCCCAGACCAAAGGTGGTGCCATGTTTCTTCAGTTTGATCAGCTTGGGGATTCCTTGGAGGTTCTTGCCAAGTCCCTTTCCAGGCTCATATCCGCTCCAGTTTAGTATGCTTTCAATTTTGTTGTCCCATCATTAATCTTTGTCAACGGCGTTGACTCGCTCGATGTGGTGATAGGTTTCCCAGCCTATCTTTATTCTTTCTCTAATTGCTGGGATGGTTTGGCGACTGTATATGGGATTGCTACCATCGCCGTGAATGATCATCTCTAGGTGATTCCACTAAAACTTCACTGCCTGATATAGTGTTGATGCTACAGCCCCAGCAGCATGAATCCACGGTCATCCCAACAGCAAGTTGTAAGATGCTGACACGTCTATAACCTGAAAATTAACGTCGAACCAAGTAGGCCCCATTTGCAAACACATGCTGATTTCTCCAATGGTGGATTTTTGGGAACCGTCAAAAGCTTTGACGTTGATGGCTCCATCCTTGATCTCATGCAGACCATTTCCCAATGTTCTGAGTGTTACCAACGGACAAATATTGAGGCTGGACCCTCCATTAATCAGGATCCTAGTGATAAAATAATCTTCGTATTGTACGGTGATGTACAACGCTTTGTTGTGACTCAACCCTTCTAGTGGCAACTCATCTTCATGAAAAGTGATCTTGTGACTTTCCAATACCTGCCCTACTATGTTTGCCATTTCTCCTTCGGTGATGTTGCTTGGTACATATGCCTTACTCAGCACCTTTAACAAGGCATTCTTATGTGCATCAAAACTTTGCAGCAAAGCTAGGATAGAAATTTGTGCCAGTGTTTTGTTCAACTGATCAATGACTGAGTATTCCCTAGCTTGTATCTTTATCTAAAGATCATCGGGCCCAGTTTCAGTGATGGTCGGCCGACCAGAGGCCTGCTTACTCGACTCAGCTAAATGCTCTGGAGTATAAACCCTACCGGTTCTTGTCATACCCTGTGCCGCAACTGTTTCCCCGAATTTAGCTTTCCCTTTCCTTCTTGCCTCGGCTGTGTAATCCCAAGGTATGGCATTTGTATGGAATGGTGTTACGTCCGACATTGTTACTGGGATGGGCACCTTTACTCCGAACGGAGCATGTATTTTGGAGGGTAAAACTGCAACTTCAAACGGTGCGGGTGCGTTTGTTAGAGACCCAAAATCGACTTCAATTGGTGTTGGCATCTTTGTAGGGGGTGGTGCTTCAAATTCAAGTGGTACAAACATGTTTACCTCGGCATCCCCAGAAGGTTGATTCTAGATTATGATCAAATTGTGGGTGACTATCGGCTTCTTTGGTTCGTCACCTTCTGTGATTAAACCGATCGATCCTTTGGGATCCCAATCATCCTCTATTTCAATCATGTGAACACCTCCACCCTTATGGTCCGACAGAGGGTTGTTGTGGACATTCGGAGTAGGATCCTTTGCTACAATGATCTTGTTATCGATCAGAGTCTAGATCTTATCTTTCAGAGAGTGCGATTCATCAATGGTATGTCCCTTAATGCCGGAATGGTATGCACAGTATTTATTTGGATTAACCCACTGAGAAGGGTTTTCAGGGGTTATAGCAGGGATAGGGGTGACATAACCAATAGCTTTGAGCCTTTCGTACAACTAGTCAATCGGTTCAGCAATGGCGGTATACTGTTTGGGGGGTCTGCAGTCAAAATTTGGTCAAGGTCTAGGGAAGTTTTGACGTGTGGGAGGTGATTGATAGTGGGATGGCTGAGCATTGGAGACATGTATGGGTTAGAAATATTTGGGTGAAGTAGGTTGATATGTAGGAGGTGGGGGTGATTGGTAAGTAGGTGATAGAGCTTGGTAAGAGTGTGAGGGTGCTTGGTAATTCTGGGTAAGCTGATATGTGAGTGGAGGTATCGGATAGGCTTGGTATTTGATAGGGGATTTGGCTCTTTGTGCAACCATTACGGCACCAACGTCCCTTTTCTTAGACGTACCACCAGACTGTAAAGCCTTATTAGTAGCTTGCAAAGCTTCAAAGTTCGTAACCATACCACTTTTGATGCCTTCCTCGATCCTTTCCCCTAGCTTGATGATGTCGAAAAATTTTCGGCTCTCAATAAATATCAACCTTTCATAATACTGTGGGTCTTGAGCCTGGATAAAAAACTTGTTCATTTGTTCTTCTTCTAAAGTAGGTCTGACCTTAGAAGCTTCTGATCTCCAGCGAGTGGCATACTCACGGAATGTTTCCATGGGCTTCTTCTTTAAGTTCTGAATGTAGAACACATCTGGTGCATTTTTTGTGTTGAACATGAACCTGTCCATAAAGTCGGACGCCATACTCACCTAGTTTCGACCATTTCCTCGGGTCTTGGCTAATGTACCAAGACATAGCATCTCCCTTTAGACTCCTCATGAAAAGCTTCATGCGAATCCTTTCGTATTTCCCTACTCCGACCAGCTTGTCGCAGTATGTTCTCAAGTGGACTCTCGGATCCCCTGTACCATCAAACATTTCGAACTTAGGAGGTTTGTACCCCTCGGGCAGTTTGACATCCGGTTGTATGCAAAGATCTTCGTAGTTCAATCCTTCAATCCCCTTACTTCCTTCGACACCCTGAATTCAACTAGTCAATTTCTTGAGTTCCGTAGCCAAGTTTCTGATGAGTGAGTCTTTATCATCAGACTCGGGTGTGCTTGAGACAGTTTGGGTGGAGGGTGGCATGCTTTCCACATAGATGGGGGTGTTATGGTGGGCTTGGAAATGGTCATTTGTGGAATTCAGAGGTTCTGGGATGAGTAGTGGAGTATTGTTGGATGTGTGGCAAGTATTGCAGTGGTGGTGAGAAACAAGATGGTTTTGTGGTTTTGGGATATTTTGTGGAGGCGTGGGGTTCTGAGCGTTTGGAAAATTGATATCTGGAGTGGTAAGGGAAAATGACAAGTTTGCCAATTTCCGGACCTGATAAAGTTCCTCCTGAAATTTCAACAGTTTCTGTTCGAGTTGGGGCGCACTTTTTTTGGAGACCTGAGCACCATGAGTGACCTCTACCCGTTCAGTTGAGTTTTGCTTTCTGGTGTTGTTCAAATCTTCCATCTTTCCTTTGTTCCTTCTTCTGATAGGACTGGGAGGAGGAGTGGGTGGAGGGCCCTTTGATCTTGTGGAATATGATGACGATGCCAGAGTGCACGAACTAACCTTTGGGGAGAGGAGTAAATAAACAAAAAGTAAAAACAAAAAGGTAACAAGTCAGTGAGGATTATAAGAAAGTGTTGCGATATTTAAACACATAGTGCAAGAATGTAAATCGCGTCCTAATTTGAGAGCCTCGTTGTGCCCGAGGTAGGCCTAGCGACAAATTAATTTGGAGAACTTAGAATGCTAAATGACTCATTTTATTGATAAAAAGTAGACGAATCCCAAAACGACACTAAATAAAATGTCACTAGTGGCCACTTGTCCTTATTACATTTCATAAAGTAAAAGAAAACTCCTCTCTATTTGGTCCTAGAAGGACCTTTCCCAGACTCGGCATCTTTGGCTCCATCGAACAACTTCACCAGCTTGCGAAGTCCCAGCAGCAGGTGGGCTCTAGCTAGGTGTCCACCCTCGTTTCCTTCAGCATTCTGGCAGTCCTCGATCTTCTTGAGAAACTTTCTTTCCAGCTCCACTTAACCTCGTTCCAGGTATCCTAATCGATTGTTGGCATTGATAGCCATGTCTTTCTACTCTTCAATCAGTTTTTGGTGGGCTTCTTGAATCTCACGGTTCTCGTTTTCACATTCCTGAATCCTCTTGCACAGTTAGTTGTATTTGACCTGTGCTTCAGCCCTTTCATCGATGATTCTGTGACCTCGGATAAACCCGGGTTGGCCTAGACAATTGTGATTATCCTCCAGCCAGCCTGAATAGTATGGGGTGCAGCCAGCATGGTATCTGTCTGGTTTGATAGTATCTCTTCCCATGATGATCTTGCAATGCCACATATGCTGAGCTTGACACTTATAAGGACTATCATCAGCTTGAAAATCAGCCTGAAAGTGACTCATCTTGTCGACCCTTGGTATAACCTACTTCCTACCAGCCTTCTCATAACTCGGAGAGGGACATAAGGTTAGGTTCCTCTCAAACCGATCAATATCAGAAATGGTGCGTCCCTGGATCGGGCGATGAACTCTTCAGTAGGGAACCACTCAAACATCCATTGTATTTGATCCTCAGTTAGATTTTCAAACAGCTCCACCCACCCCTTGGCATCTTCTGGCTGAGCAAACATGTTGGGCAGGTAGTTCATTCGCCTTGGTTGATGGAAGGATATATGATTGTCCCAGTCTCTACGCTGAATCTCTTATCGATATTCACCCCTTTGAAGATGCTCCATGAGCTAGAGTTGGAGTAGCAAGTTGCAACCCTCAAAGTGTGGGGCTCCTTGTTGACACTTTTCCAAGGCTCGGTATATCTCTGCGATGATCATGGGCACTATGCTAAATGGTTGTCTACCAATTCCCTCCATCAAAAGTTTGGTGACCATGGCTAGCCTGGTGTGGATCCTTGCTATCTTCATTGGAAACACTATCATCCCCAAGAAGCGGAACATGAAGACAAAGACCCTTCAGTGAATATGCCCCAACGATGTAAGGGCGAACTCATCCGGATATGTACGGTAGGATTTGCTATGACCGTATCTCTCGTACAAATAATCAAAGGGAATGTAAGACTCCTTCAAACATGTCAAGTCTGGATTCTTCTTTAGGCCCATCATTTTGAGAAAACCTCTACCTTTGTGATTTTCTGGCATTAACAAACCCGGGGTCTCCCATGGTACACCAGCCAATCCTCCTATTTCCTCTAGCAGAGGTGTCATCTCAATCTCTCCGAAGCGAAACACAGACCTATCACAATCCCAGAACAGAGTAGCAGCTTCTATGATTTTATTGTCGGGTTGGACCTCCAGGAGGGAAGGTAGATTTCCTAGGTATTTCCCGACAAGAGTCTGATCACTGGAATGAAGATCCTCCCACCAGCTTAGCAACCTTGGGTGGATGTTTGTGACCATGCTGAATCTGGGGACTTCGTGCCTCATGTTTTTGCAAGACAAAGGGTTAGGCCTTTACCCCCACCAGATTCGACTATTAAATACCAATAATTGGCATAAGAGCATTTAGTTCTCCAAATAAATGCACAAAACGTGATAGTGTCCATTTGGGTTTTTGGGAAACCCAGTGGACTTTGGACAAGGATATCTTAAAAAGTCATTATGCGGACAACATAACTCACTCGGCTAGGTTTGACCATGATGCATGCATAGTTTAAAAAGAGTAAGGTTTCTATGGGGTTTTAGACTGGTACCCTTGAGCGGAAAACTCAAGAGGGAAAGGCATGGAACCGTCGACTACATCATTGATCGACTGGTTTTACCTCAAATATGCCTTTTCCGGATTTAAAGGGTGATAATATCGGAAGAGCGCAACCACTCATTATAAGCGTTGCTATGGTATTTGTTTGGCACAAGTGGAATATGATGTTGAAAATATGCTTATGCAATAATTAAAACAAGTTGTCACGTATTTTCACGTCCATAAATTAATAATTACAATAATTTAAAACAGTAATAAAGGAGTACAGTAAAGGAAAACAGTGAAAGAAACAAGAGACAAGTTAGTTTTTTGCAGTAGAAGAGAGAATTAAATGCTTAAAGGTATTAAACAAATAGAGCACATAAGAAATGTAAAGTCACAATAATAACTTGAAATGGTAGAAGCCTAAAAGATATCCCCAGAAGATTCGCCACGCTGTCGCGCCCCCTTTATCTCGCGAAATCGGGTTTGTGACATTTGGGAGGACAACTCGTTCCCTTTCGCGAATTGGGTTTGAAATGAAGAGTCTCCACCTAATGATTTAAGTGCATTAGGAAACTAGGAGGGGTTTTGTTTTGAGTAACCAGAGATTGGGTAAGTGCTTGACATTATCCCAAGGGGAAGGTGTTAGGCACCCCTCAGGATCCACTAGTGTGGTTCCCGGCCAAACTATTGTTGTGACTTAAATGAAAATAACACATAGGCAAATAAAGGCTTCAAATAAGAGGGGATTTTCACGTAATGGTTACAAATAAACAAAAGTAAGAAAAAGGAACTAAAAAAGTTGATTTTCTTAATAGAAATGATAAAAAAAGAGATTTAAAAGAAATAAAGAAAACAAAGGGAAAGGGGGTCCTAGGTTTATTGATAATATGGATTACCCCACACAACATCCGGTAATCACTCCTCAGTGAGGGGCTACACGTGATGTTATCGCAGGTCATCATATCCATATCTACCCGTTCCCACCCCGTTGAGGTATTAAAGTGCGGAATGATCTCGTTTACTTATTGCATGCTATTACCCGTCCCCATCTTATCAGCCCCGGAGGCACTTGGGACTACTAATCCTAAAGGGAGGAGGTATTGGGCTTATTTGTGGTTTCAAAAGGTAAAAATACTAAGGTTACAAGCAAAAACATATATATAGCAAGTATGGGGAAGCACATAAAACAAATAAGGCTCAAGCAGACCTCCTTAAATCGAAGAAAAACATATAGTTTAGCATGTCTTACACGTACTGATTAGGGTTTGATTAGACTTAAAAGTTGGGGCAGACTGATTTATTGCATATTTCAGATAAGAAACTCGAATCAGGCCTGCCTGCTGGTTGTAGTTAATAAAATCTGATTCAGTTCATAAACTGTCCTGTGGCTTGCCTAAGTGTTAGACGGAAACCTATAGACATGATATCTACTGATTTCAGAAAAGATGAAGTATACTGATTTTAGAAAAGGTTGTCAGTTATTTAGGAAAGATGAGTTTTGACAAAAGATCATAAGTTATGTAGACGTTAGACAATGATTTTAGATTTGTAGGCGAGTGAGACGTTTCAGACTTGGTTATTAATTCCTATAGGCATGCTTTCTATGTGTTGTTGACTTTAAAACACTTTTACAGATATAACAAGAGTGCAGAAATCCTATAGGCATGGCATCTAAATGTTGTACTTCGTTTAAGCCTATGAACATGATATCTAAATGTAATTAGTTATTTAAGCCATATAAACAGGTTTGCCTAGTGACAGATGCATATGTAGGATTTGGATTTCCAGTTAACTATGAGCATGGTATCTATATGTGAGATGCAGAAATTTAACTATAGGTAGGATATCCATATGAATGCAGAATTTCAGAAACCTATAGGCAGGATATCTATATGAGTGCAGAATTCCTTATAGGCATAGTATCTACATATGAAAGTGCAGAATTCCTATAGGCAGGATATTTATGTGATATGCAGAAATCAGAAATTCCTATAGGCATAGTATCTACATATGAAAGTGTAGAATTCCTATAGGCAGGATATCTATGTGATATGCAGAAATCAGAAACTCCTATAGGCAGGATATCTGTGTGATATGCAGAAATCAGAAATTCCCTATGAGCAGGATATCTACCCCTTTCACATACATAGTTATTCCCCCTTTTTCATTAGCCATCCCCAATAGTTTATTACAAAGTTATTACAGTTCAAAAAATAAAGTAAATAAAATACATCAGAAGTTGAAAATTACAACCAAAGAGAGCCTGATTCAGACTTTATGTCTGAAGTATGAAGTAAACCAACTCCAAAGATCATGTTTCAAAGCCTTTCTCCCATTTGGGTGTGTCAGAGTTCCCTAAGAGTTTCATAAGAACTGCGGGCAGTGCTTAAACCCAAATGTATCACCATATTAAGCTAAAGTATAGTGTGGAAGGGCCAACCCTCAGGTGTCCAAGTTTAGAGGGAACTCAAGGTCCCAAGGCAAGGCTCACAAGAGGGTGGCAGAACTTAGGAACTAAGAGAGAGTGCAAGTGCAGAATTCTGAAAGGGGGAAAGGGGAAGGGAAACAGTACACATAGGGATATAGGGAATGGGGATTTGCAAGAGGTAAAAAGCAGGTTAGTGGGCATAACCCAACAATGGGAGATGCTGGTACACCCATAAGCCTACTGGAACACATTGTTTAGAGGTTAGGATCCCCTAAGGGATCAAGTTCAAAACCATAGACAATAACTTGCATATTGCCATGTTTTAAACTGTAACTCAAAGCACATAAAGGGAAATAGGGAATAGGGATGCATAGCAGAAACAAGCAAAAGAAAATCAACATGCTAGTTTAAGTATTTAACTCTGCAGGAATAGTAAAGTAGACATAGATGCAGAAAACTATAAGTAAACACATTATAGTGATGCTGAAGTTAAATTAGGACATACCAGTTCCAAAGAAACAAACAGGGAAAGGTAGTCGTCTTGTGAAAGTCAGAATGCAGACAAGAAGGAAGAATTCTATTATGTGAGAGTGAAAATTCAGAAGAGATTCTGATGTTGTGAAGTCTGAAGTGTAGTGAAGAAAGGTCATGCCCTTTATAGTGTGAAAGTCATGAGGAAACAAGGTAAGAAAATATTTTGAAAACTGATTGTCAATCAATTACACAAGGCTTCCCTTAATTAAGGGATTCAGATTCAAACGCATATAAACCAATTAAGGAAAGAAATTAATCAAACACTTTGTGCAAAGCATGGAATTAGGGGTGAATACATGAAAGTTATTTAAAGACAGGGTTTTAAAATACACGGTTTGTGCAAATAAGGTAAGAGGATCAATTAATGGCCAGTAAATCACAATGTCTGAGATTTGGTATGAATGAACCAAGTCAAAAAAGATGAAGAAGGGTTTTACTTAAGTCAAGTAACAGAGGAAATCAGTAAAAAGATGGAAAGAAATCAATCAAGTTATATTCAAAAGGAAGTTTGCACTAATTGCAAATTTGAAAACCATTTAGAGGAAAATTCATCATATATAAGGAGCATGCGAACATGTTAAGCATGAAGGAAGACTGTAGTGTCATTGTAAAGTCAGTAGAGAATCCAATATTGAAAGGTTTAGCAAAAGGTCAGAGTCATATGAAAGCAACGAAAGGGTCTGAAAGAGTTAGGGGTTTTGAAATAAACCCTAAGTTCAATCAAATCACATAATCAAGCTTAGCGGAACCCCTAAATTCTAGGGTTTCCACATTGAATCAAGTACAGAGATGAGAAGGCAAGTAGTTGAAACAGGCTCAGAGGTTTCAGAGTTGAAACCTCTTGCGTGCTTCTTTCATCAACAAAAACTCATGAGAAAAACATGATAGCAAAGTAACATGAGGAACACAATAGAAGCACTCAAAAGAAAAATGCTGATAGGAACAGTAAAAGAAACATGCTTAAGAGATTTTTCTGAAGAAATTTAAACAGGGCTTAATAGAAGGAAAATAAGGAAACTTAAGAACTTAGCAGGAAAATACAGTAGGAGAAACATACTGGAACATAGTAGAAGACAAAAATATAAGAACACAGTAGAAAAGCATATGAGAGCACAATATGGAAAACATGGTAGAAGAACATACAAGCATGGAGTATATAAAACTCAGTAAAAGAACATACAAGAATGGAGTGTAAAAACTCAGTAGAAGAATATACAAAAACAGAGTGTAAAAACTCAGTAGAAAAACATACAAGGTAGAAGGTAAACTTAGAACAAAGTAGAGGCAAATACACACAAAAGAAAAGGAAAAGAAAGTCAGAGAAACACTTAAGCATTTCCAGAAATTCCTAGATCGGAAACGAAGCGGGTTTGAGAGTAATTTTGAAAGAAAAGTTAGGGAAATCACTTGAAAACTCAAGGAAAGCACAGATACACAACAGATATAATCGGAGAAAACCTCGAAGGGTTAGGGTTTCAAAAGAACCCTAGAAGTGAGATAGGCTTTGAAAGGTCACCGATCTGAGTCGGAGATGTCGGAATCAGGCTCAAACCACCATGGTACACCGGAGTAAAGCCGGAGATGGCCTTGAAACCTTGAATCGACAGAGGTCTGGGTGCAAACCTTCGAGGTTAGGCCTCGAATCTTCAGGTATCAGGCGCATGGGAGCAAGAGAAGGTGAGTATAAGACTCCCATAGCCTGAGAAGCCATGGATTCCAGTGGGTTTCAAGGTAGAAGTGATGGTAAGAGACGGTTAGGGTTTGGGAATGTTCGAGAGAGTTTGAGAGTTCAGAGGCGGATGGTAGGTGAGAAATGAGAAGGTTAGGGTGGTCGTTTGGGTTAAAAAAGGTAAGAGTGAATATGTGTCGTTGATCTCAAAGATCAACGACCAGGATGAGAGGGGTCTGGGTCGGGTAGGATTTAATCGGGTCAGGGGCGGGTTTAAATTAAAATTGGGTTAGCGAATTGAGATTGCAATTGGGTTCAATTGGGGGGTTGATTTGGGCTACAATTGAAATGAAATAGGGCTAGTATTTAAATAGCCACTTTTTTCTTATTTATTTTATAAAAATAGCAAAATAATTTTTGGAAATAAATTAAAGGTACTAAAATGATTAATAATATGTAATTATCAAACTAAAAATACTGGATTTAATTTTATAATTATGAAAACAATTAAATCTTAAAATAGGCTAATATCACAATTATACGCAATTTAGCATTAAAAATACTAAATAAATTTGTAAAAATATGAAAAACTTATGCCAACTATTTTTTAATATAGATATGAGAATCCAATAAGTGAATCACCCAAAATAATAATTTTGGGAATAATTATTGGGTTTTTCTTGATAAAATAGGGCAATAAATAGATTTAAAAATCTTTTTAAAAAATTAGAAAAAATACTAAAACATTTGGACACACTTATATATGCATACATATGCTATTTTGAAAGTATTTTGCATATACAAATATACAGAAAAAATTGGGTATCAACAGCTGGCACTATTGGGACCCACAGTGGTCGTTCTTTGCTGTTGAGTTATCTGTTTAGTTGCAATTGTGTACTCATTCAGATTCATCATTTTGTGTTATATCTCAGTCTCTGTTATATATATTGTCACATCTTGTATAATTAATTAGGGCTGCTTAGCATGAGTGTGGCGAGCCCGAGAGACGGGAGAGATTGGTGACTAAGTTGGGGCCTTAGCGATATATATATATATATGTGGATCAGGTTGCATGCTTGCATGCCACAACGATCCTTATATATATATATATATATATATATATATATATATATATATATATATGTGTGTGTGTGTGTGTGTGTGTGTGTATATATATATATATATATATATGTGTGTGTGTGTATGTGTGTGTGTGTGTATGTGTGTGTGTGTGTATGGGATATGTGTGGATCGGGTTGCACGCCGTAACGAGCCTTATGGCTATATATATGTGGATCGGGCTACACGCTACAATGAGCCTTATGGATATATATATATATATATGGATATATGGATCGGGTTGCACGCTGCAGTAGGTATTGTATAGTGCTGAGTCACTGAGTGTGGCGAGTGAGAATTGGGACGGGCAGATTGAGTGCTCTAAGAGTGTGAGTACTTGGGATTTCACAGTGTTGCATCACATAGGGTATTCACTTGGCATGTAGATATAGAGATGTCATATTCTTCTTCTCAGTCACACCTAGCCTGTTTTACATGTGGTGAACTTAACTGTTGAACCAAGCAGCATGTCTACTTTTCTGTATTGTTAAACTATGTATTTTTACTGTATTGTTTGAGCTCGTCACTGCTTTTAGACCACAGGTTATACTTGTTACTTATTGAGTTGGTTGTACTCACGCTACACCCTGCACTTCGTGTGCATATCCAGGTATTTTCGGGCATATCGGTTGCTGATTCCTTGCGTTTCATCAGTTTGGGGATCATCGAGGTAGCTGCCTTGGGGTTCGCAGACCTTGACTCTCATCTTTTATCTTTTAGTCTTATTTATATTGTTCTACTTTCCTAGACTGTGTTCTATTGGTTAGACTGTGTTGTTATGTAGATGCTTATGTACTCCGTGATACGCAGATTATTTGGGAGATTTTTGTACTAAATTTCGATGTTTATATCCAGTTTTACGAGATTCTTAATTATTTAAACTTTTTTCTGTATATTTGGGCTTTAAAAATATTGGTATGTGCGAGATGTCGGCTTGCCTGGTACCATGATAGGCGCCATCACGAGAGGTCAATTTTTATGTCGTGACAAGTTGGTATCAGAGCCTAGGTTACATAGGTCTCACAAGTAATAAGCATGTCCAGTAGAGTCTTGCGGATTCGGTACGAAGACGTCTCTACTTATCTTCAAGAGGCAGCTGAGCCCTTAGCTCAGGCACTAAACTTTTGTTATTCTATTCTCTCACAAATGGTGAGGACATGTGCTACCGGACAGGATGGACAACCACTAGTACCACCGGCTAGGGCCACGAGAGGTCGGGGTCGCGGTAGGGGCAGAGGCGCAGCTTGTACAACAACTAGAGCAGCTCAGGAGCAGGTTCCAGATATGGTTGAGCCAGTGGGACCAACTCAGGCACCATCTGTGCCTATTATGATTCCAGGCCTTTAGGATGCTCTAACTCAGATATTGACTATTTGCACTGGCCTTGCTCAGGCAGTCTCAGTTCCGGCCACAACAATCACTACTCAAGCCGGGGGAGGTACTCAAACTCCCATCGCTCGTACTCTAGAGCAGGTGATGCAGGGACTTCAGACACTAGGGTTACTACCAGCCTAGGCGGTTGCAATTACTCCGGCCCAGGTAGATCCCATTATGACTGATGACGACCAGAGGAGACTAGAGAGATTTGTGAGACTTCAGCTTCCATTATTCAGTGGGGTTGAGTTTGAGGATGCATAAGACTTATTGGATAGGTGCCAACAGATTCTTTGAATACATGTATTCTGGAGGCTAGTGGGGTCTCATTCACTACTTTTCAGTTTACCGGGGCTAACTTCAGATGGTGGGTGATAAGTGGGGATTTTGACTACTTATTAGCGCCTTTTAGCTTTCGTTTTAGCCCAAAAGCATTTAATTGTATTCCTAAAAACTGATGAATATGCTTAATTGCATAAGTATTGAAAAATGAGCCATTAAGATGAAATCTAAGTCAAGAAGGAGTGATCTGAACTTAAGGAAAAAATCAGGCACAAAAGCTCAAAGTGCGGACAGAAGATTTCCATCTACGGCCGTAGATTATGAAGGAAAGTTATCAGAGATCAAGTGCGATGTGCAGTCCGCAGATGAAATGTGTGGCCGTAGAAGTTATGAAAAAGCAGCAGTTCGGAGAGTGTTCATTCAAGAATTGAAGGAAGTGCGGACCGCATAATTATTGTGCGGCCGCAGAAGTCAGCTACGCAGCCACACTCAGAAATGTGTGGTTCGTATAAGAGCCCTATGCGGCCACACCCAGAAATGTGCGGACCACAGAATATGATAGATGTGACCGCGTGTCAGAATTGTTCGGCCGCAGATTCAAATCCTGTCAAGTCTGAAGCAAAGTGCGGACCGCACATGGAATTGTGTGGCCGCAAAACCTTCGAGAGGGCATTTTTGTTGAAAATTTCAGCTTTGTATAAATAGAATAGTTTCACGAAATTAGGTCATGTTTTGAATTATTATGTTTTCTTCTATACCCACTATGAGTAGCTAGATTTTTACTAGGGTTGTGACCCAACCCTAGTGTGTAAACCTTATGTGCGATTAATTTTATGCTTGTTTATGAATGAGTGTATATTATGTAGCTAGGTTTATGCTTCAATTGTGAAATTAATGGTTGCAAATATTGATTTATGCCTATTTGATGTAGTCTCTTCTTGAGAAAGAGAGACTTAGTCTAGGTTAACTTAGCTAACAAGGAATTGGGTCATTGAGAGATTGATTAACCCAATTAAAGGGTTCAACCTAGATATAGTAATAACCCAACTTGAGCTCTTATCAACCGTTTCGGTAAATATCCATTTGGACTTAAGAAAGCCAAATTGGGAAAAACCACTCTCTGACCGAGAGGTATTGAGTGGGCAACGTAGTGTTGTGAGCTATAATACACCCCAGTCAATAAGACAACATAAAAGTCTTTATCCCGTTAAGCAAACACCTAGGTCATGGTCACAGCCCTAGGCCTTTTTATATCTTGGAAAAACATTCAAAAACAATATTCTCTAGTTTTGTATTTTTAGATTTGCAATCCTTAGCGTAACTTTATAAGTAAGAACAAAACCCTGTTTGTGGAAGTTTAATCTACATACTTTACATACTCACTCCGAATATATACTACTAATTCCCATCTTTGCTCCCTGTGGATTCGATCCCGACTCCTTGTTGGCTTTTATTATTACAAATGATCGTGTCATACCTCGTAGAAGCTTGCATTTGGACATGACCAATTTTTGGCGTCATTGTCGGAGAGCTAAAACAGATTTAGCTATATATTTAGTTTTGTGTGTGAATTGTCTTGTTTTCCTTCCATGTTGCTAACCTTCTTTGTGAAACAATTATAGGTGCAAAAATGGCTATCCACAACAATGACCCACTCGGATGCCTATGGGGGATGTGGACGTTGAGGACGAACAAGTTGAAAAGGTTCCTCTTGAACCTCAAGAAAATAGAAGAGGTCAACAACCTCAAGACAACGTCCTAGTTCCACCCTCACCTCCACCAAGAGAGGCTCCACACCGGGTGTTGCCGAATGAAGGGTGTGCAAGTGCCATAGTCCCGCCCCGCATTAAAGCAGGCAACTTTCAAAGCAAAAATGTTATGCTCACATTGGTAGAGCAATGGGGATTCTTCACCGGGGCTCCGAGTTAAAATGCATACAAACACTTGAAGGGGTTTGTGGACACTTGTTGGGGGAGTAAACAGACAAACGTCTCCGATGATGCTTTAAGGTTGAGGCTATTTCCTTTCTCTCTACGGGGAAAGCCTTGGATTGGTTAGAAATATTGCCAAACCATTCCATCCATACATGGGATGGATTGGCGGAGAAATTTATTTCCTAGTTCTTTTCTCCCGAACTATGGCTACTCTTAGAGACGATATTCTAGCATTCAAACAAGAGCACAATGAGCTGTTGCATGAAATATGGGAGAGGTACCGAACTATGGTGCAAGAGTGCCCAAATAATGACATGATGGAGGCTATAATTCAACAAACTTTCTATCGGGGTATCACTACTACCAATCAATGCGTGGTCAACCAACTTGCCAGTGGAAATTTCATGACAATGCCATATGTGGAAGCTTGTGAGATTTTAGATGAGATGGCGGATACTTCATCGGCATGGAAAAGTAGAGCGAATATTCCTCAAGGTGATCCAAATGTGATTTACCTACATAAAGAATTGCATGATCATGGGCAATCCATTTTCGAGTTGACCACCACAACAAATCAATTAGTCAATGCTTAACTTCAACAAGTGCAAGGTCCTAAGCAAGTCAATCCAATGGAGGAAGTTAGTATGATGGTGAACAAAAGAAGGCAAAAGGGCCCTCAATTGTAAAACCGTGTGGAAAATTATGTACAAGAAGATAATGGGTTTGATCAAGATGAATCTTACAATGAACAAGAGGAGGAAGTACAATATATGAACAACTTTCAAGGGCAAAGAAACAACTCTCAAGGCCCAAATCAACAACAATAGCGACCTCAAGGTAATCAAGGGAATTGGAATTCTAACAACCAAAGTAATTGGAATGGTTGTAACAATGAAGGGAATTGGAATAGTAACAACAATCAAGGAAATTGGAATGGTCAAAATAACCAAGGCAATTAAAGTGGCAATAATCAAGGATGTTGGGGAGGCAACAACCAAGGGGGGTGGAACAATAATCAAGGCAATCGAGGGCTAGGCTTTCAAAGGCCCCCGATGTATCAACAACCGAGCAACTCACCTCCTTATCATTCCCATGGTCCAGCTCTTCCAATAATGAGATAGGAAGAATTGAGAATATGTTCAAATAAATGATGGAGAGGAATACCGACTTTGATGCTCAACTAGCCTCACACAACACTTCAATTCTCAACTTGGAAGTTCAATTAGGGAAAATCCCTCAAGCTCTAAACACTCGTCCTAAGGGTGCACTACCAAGTGACACGGTGGTGAACCCAAAGGGTGGGAACAACAAGGGACATGCCATGGCCGTTACTACAAGGAGTGGAAAAGGTGGGGATGCACCCACCTCAAGTCAAAGGAAACTTGTGGATGATGAGCAAGTGGTCCAAGAAGATGAGATCCCGAACAAAGTGGTGCAAGAAAATGATGAAGTACGGATTGATATTGATGACAATGTGGTGGAGACTCAAGAGGAAGTGAACCAGTCTAGGGAGCACATTGTTTACATACTGGAACCGGTAGTGCAAAAGGTTAATGCACTAATGCCTAGGCCTCCTCCTCCATATCGTCAAAGGCTTGCCAAGCAAAATGGCGAGAATCAATTCAAAATGTTCATTGACATGATGAAGAGTCTATCTATCAATGTGTCATTGGTTGAAGCTTTGAAGCAAATGCCCGGTTATGTAAAGTTCATGAAGGATTTGGTGACAAAGAAGCAGTCGATGAATTGTGAAACTATAAAGATGACTCATCAAGTGAGTGCAATTGTACATTCAATGGATCCTAAATTGGAAGATCTAGGCGCTTTCACAATCCCTTGTACCATTGGAAGTTCCGAATTTGCTAAATCTCTTTGTGATCTTGGGGAAAGTATCAATATGATGCGCTATTCGGTTATAAAGACTTTGAGAATTGGGCAACCAAGACCCACATCTATGAGATTACAAATGTCCGATCGTACCATGAAGAGACCATTGGGAGTGATGATGACGTGTTGGTTCGTGTTGATAAATTCATTCTTCCGGTGGATTTTGTTATTCTTGATTGTGAGGTTGACTATGAGGTGCTAGTTATTCTTGGGAGACATTTCCTTGCTATAGGGAAGGTGCTGTGTTGATATTGAAGCTGGAGAACTTACCTTCCGAGTTGGTGATGAAAAAGTGGTTTTCCATGTGTGTAAGCCTATGAGACAACCCAATAGCAATGAGGTGTGCTCTTTCGTGGACTTGGTGACTGATGCGCTTGTGGATGAAAAAATGTTGTGATGAATGTTGATGATATATTGGAGGCCGTCTTACTCAATTGTGATGATGAAGAAATGGAGGGTTACGTGGAATGTGTGAACTCTTTGCAAGGAATGGGGTCATATACTTATGAGCCCCACAAATTGTCCTTGGATCTTGAGAATAGAACCACTCCTCCAACAAAGCCCTCAATTAAGGAGCATCTTATCTTGGAGTTGAAGTCATTTCCTCCACATCTTTAGTATGAATTTCTTGGCCCTTGTTCTACTTTACTGGTTATTCTTTCCTCTTGTTTGACTAACGAGTAGGTAGATTCTACATTGGAGGTGTCACGCCCCCTTTTTTCCTCGCGGAGTCTGGGTCTAGACATTTTTGGGACAACTCATTGTGAGCACGTGATTTTTGCCTCACAAAAAACTACTCCAAAATAAATCAAAAATAAAATAAATTTCTTTTAGTGTGCAATTTTTGAATTTGCGTGGTGTGTTATGTCCGTAAATGTTTACTTTGTCATAATAAAATGAAAATTAAAATAAAAATATATGTTTCATGCATATCTAGGATTTAATTATGCATTTAATAATTGATTCAAAATAAAATCACAAAAATATGCACTGGTTCTATTTCAAATGTTTCACTGTGTAATTAATGTTTTATCTATGTGTTAATGGCTATTAAAAGGTAATTAGTATTTTTGTAATGATAATTTTGTTTTTATAATTTTGATTAGGATTTTATTAATTAAGAATAAAATTGAGAAATAGAAAATAGGCTTCAAGTATAAAATAATCGGACCTGGATTGAAATCCAGGCCCAAATAAAACAATTGTCCCTCAGCCCAGTCCAAACAAACCTGTCCGGTCCAATTTACACAAGCCAAAACGACAGCGTTTGGTCACGCTTCATCAAGGACCGTTGGATTGAATCAATCCAACGACGGAGATCTCAACCCCCTTACCCGTAACCCGACCCTTTGACCCGATCCAGCCTGACCCCGAATTTCAACCAAACGACAACATTTGGTTAAGTGGATTGATCTCAACCGTGCATCTTAATTGATCAAACGGATGAGATCAATCCACCCCACCCCTATATAAGGCCCAAACCCCTACCCCGGCCCCTAACTGAACACCCCCCTCCTCTCTACTGTTCATCATCCCTTCCGAAACCAAACCCCTAACCCTAGCCGCCCTTATTCCCCACCGCCTGAAACCCGGCGGCATCAACGCCGCCGGTCACCACCTTAACACCCCAGAACCCCCTGAACACCCTCTATCCGAATATGTTAGCCGCTTGGCTCGAATCTTCCTGAAGGTTCTCGAATCTTCATTTGAAGATTCGAGCCAAACTCAAATCTAAACCAAACAACCCCTAGTTAACACCATAGCACCCCCTAGCATGCCTCGTTATGGATCCGGTGTTTGTTTGGATCGAATCACCTTAGAGCTTCTCGAATCTTCATTTGAAGATTCGAGCCAAACAAGAACTCACCCAGATCTGTTCTAAACTAACACCAAGTCACCCCTAGGTTTCCCTCACCCTTGTGTCATCATTGGTTCCCCTCGAATCTAACCAGAAATGGTTAAGCCACAAATCGAACCTTCAGGAAACCTAGAAATACCAGACTTTTGGATTCTGCCCAAATTAAATAGAAGATTGAGGTTTAATCGACCTTAGTCGAAGTATTTTCAGTGGAAAATACTTCGACTAAGGTCTGTTTGATTTCAAACAAAATCCGAATCCAAGTGGAGTTCTAGTCTGAATAAATTTGAAGGTTCAGAGGTATTTTTCTATTTCTTTTGTGTATTCTACGTGTATTTTTGTTTGTTTTAATAACCTGTTAATTTTCATATTTTTGTTTGATTAATTCTGTCATTTTTGTCTCATACCCGTAGGTCTGATCAAATAAATGAATTGTTTCTGTTGGTTATGTTTGTTCACAATGTGTGTAATCGACTCGATTAAATTCGTCGATTAGTTATATTATGAATTCTCGTTTATGATAATACTGATTGAAATAATCTGCTTCTATAGACTGTTTGTTGACAATTGTTGTAGATAATCAGTTTAAATTAATACTCGTCAGTTAAATCACCCTTGTTTACATTTCAATGAGTCTGTCAAAATGAATGTTGTGTATATGTTGATTTCTGAGCATTGGGTTCCAGGGCATTGTCAGTATATTGACAATGCTCCTGTATTTGTTTGCTTTTTAGTTCAGTTTTGAATTTCAGTTGAAATAATCCTGCATGTTCTGTGTAATGTTAGTGTGTTTTATTCAGGTTCAGTATTCAATTGAGAATCCTCTGTTTAAATTCAATTCTTGTGAATAAATGTGATATACTGTCTCAAATCATAGGATTGGTTATAGCTGTGAGAACAGATTGTAGAATCTGTTCTGATTTTTTCGTATAAAGACAGTAAAAAACAGTAGGTCAGGGGCATTTCTGGGTTAACGGGTCTTGTTCAGACTTGCTGTATACTGCTATTCTGTTGAATTTGTTACTACTGCTACTGCTGAAATTTTAACTCCTTCTTCCTTCATTGCCAGGTACATATCTTTTAAAACCTATGTTGTGAAGGGTTTCAACATGACAATAAATAAAGTTTGAATTGTAATACTATTTTCTATTCATTTGAGCTCTTTAGTTAAAAGTTCAGCTTTGTTTCATAATTAAATAAGTAGTATATGTTGACGGGATGACTGTAAGTTAAATGTCATTTCTTGAAGTTGGTATAAATGTTGTAATAATGTTAATTTCTAAATTTTCATTAAGGGAAGATATAATTAAGTTGTCAAGGTATGGAACGTGGCATGAGGATTGGCCATTATTTTTGGTGTTATAAAGAGTAATGTAGAAATATCAAGAAAACTGCACGAGTAACCTCTATTGTTAAATAAGGTTAAAATGGTGTTGGTGGTGTTTTTCATGTATAAGATAACAGATGCATGTATAACCATTAGTGAAAAGTGATTTGATATAACTCGTTACGATGTTAGAACGTTATGAATGTTTTCAACGTACAGTTGGGTTGCATGTAAGACAATTTTATCGAATCAGGTTTGTATATTAATTCCTTTCTTATCAACTTGATGCCTAGCTACCATCGTAAACAGAATTAACAAAATAATTAGGCCTATTAGATTAAAAGCAAGTACATGAGAATAAGATGAGATGTACAAGCACAAATTGCAACACTTTATATCAATGGTAATTAGAAATAGAATTTGCACTAAATAAAAATAAATAAAAATTGTTCAAAAATACTTCTTCCCTTCATAAATCATTTTTGTTAGTTTCATATGCAATTCATTCTTTGGTATATATATACATATGTTGTATTTGCTAAAAATAGTATTAATCATATTTTTATTCTTTTCTTTGAATTTGAATAATCTGGATGAATATAATTTATACGCGGAAATTACAATCAACGGGCAACATTTAATAAATTGTGAATTCTTTTAAAAGAATTTAAAGGCATCCCTTAAATGTGAATTTCTCAGGATTTTCATATAAATGTGTAGATATAATAAACAATTCTTGGAAAATCCATAATACCATTAAGAATATTTGGCGTAATTAGGAATACGTTCGCGTAACCTGATTATATTTTTAAAAGCAATTCGAATTATGCGTTTGCGCAACTTCGAGTGAACACTTTAATAAAAGGGATTTCTCCGAGGATATCAAAATAATTTCATATAGCCCGAGATGTGCAATTCATTGTTTAAATACAAGGGTGACGATGTTCTTAATTTTATTTTAAATTTTGAACATATGAGTTTTAACAAAAAATATAATATGGTAAATTTTATTGTGTACACGTATGCGTGACACGATCCCCTGTAATTATAAAAGGTATATAATACGAATATACGTACGCGTAATTCGTCCATATAATTGTAAACAATAAGTAAAAAGCGGTAGTAAAATCATGCAATAAAAACGTATTTAGTAAAATCAAGATAATTAAGCCAATAATAAAAACAGTTAAGCGACCGTGCTAGAACCACGGAATTCGGAAATGCCTAACACCTTCTTCCGGATTAACAGAATTCCTTACTCAGGATTTCTGGTTCGCAGAATAATAAACAGAGTCATATTCTCCTCGATTCAGGGATTAAAACCGGTGACTTGGGACGCCTTAAAATTCCCAGGTGGCGACTCTGAAATAATTAAATAAATCCCGTTTCGACTGTCCTTCAATTGGAGAAAACTCCCCACGCGCCCCGCGGGCGCGGTAAAAAGGAGGTGCGACAGCTCTGGCGACTCTGCTGGGGAATAACTACCCAGAATCTCTAGTTCAGGGTTTAAAGAATTCAAGCTTAAAATAATTGTTATAGTTGGCTTTATTTATTATCTGATTTTTTTACATGATATATGCCCAATGTGCTAAATGACACTTTTACCGCTTTAATATTATTTGAATTATGAATATATACAACTGCTACGAAACCCCCTTCTTTCTGAGTCTTCTAAATTTATGGTGCACACGTGCGCGTGGCCCACCTTTCTGTTAAAGTCATACCAAATAAGACGAAGTTGGGACAAGTAACTAGGCCGGGTAGACTTTCGTGCTCCCGGTACGTTGCCCCCGCTTCGGCTCAAACTGTCCGTTTGGGTAAGCCAGGTTTAGAACAATCAACCTCAGGTTTTTCACCTAGAATAACTCAGCCATGTACCGGATCCCTAGTAGGAACGTCTATTTGCATCATGTACATTTGGCCTTGGAGACTCAACACAGGGGTTGGGTCTGTCTAGGACAGGTGAACCCGAAACAAAAAGACCATCCTGATGCATCCTACTTGCTACTTGTGCATTCATTTGCCTCGAACATGCTTGTTGACCAGCTTAAATGAAATCATGGTGAGAACCGAGGAATAAAATGGGTTGTTTTAAAAATTTCCAAAAAATAGTTTTAAATCTTGAAATAAAGGTATTTAATACATAAATATTTTTGAAAATGATTTTTTAGTGTATATTTTCAAAATGAGTCTTGACTTTATTAAATTAAATTTCAGATACAAAATGAGCACCACGCAAAACCCCCCATCCACGAATACAGAAGAGTTTCTATTTCAGCTTCAAATGTGGTGGTATGATTTAGGCGAAGATGGTCAAAAATGGGTCGTCAAGCATTTGGGAAATCTCACGGATATTATGAAAGTTAAACCCCGTGATGATCTGATTGCGGCGTTAGTAACTTTTTGGGACCCTGTTCACAATGTCTTTCGTTTCTCTGACTTCGAGCTTACTCCTACATTAGAGGAGATAGCTGGATATGCTGGTTTTGACGGAAGTCTAAGAAATCAAAGCCTGATATTCACAAAGGCTCCTTCGGTACATCGATTCTTCGGTCTTCTGAACATCAGCAGTCAAATCAGGAAAAGCAATGTCATCAATGGATGTTGTTCCTTCAACTTTTTGTATTCAAGGTTCGGAAAGTCAGATGGGTTCGAAATTCATGAGAAAGGCCTTACTAACAAGCAAAACAAAGACACTTGGCAGATTCACCGTCGCTTTGCCTTCATGGTGGCTTTTCTAGGAATCATGATCTTCCCAAACAAAGAGCGAACAATTGATATTCGCACCGCGAAAGTTGTGCAAATCCTCACCACCAAAGAAAATCACACCCTTGTCCCCATCATTCTCTCAGACATTTATCGGGCTTTGACTTTATGTAAATCAGGAGCAAAAGTCTTCGAAGGATGCAAAATTTTGTTGCAAATGTGGGTGATTGAACATCTCCAACAACAGCCCAAGATCATACAGTATGGGTCAAACAATGATAATTGCATCGAGAGTTATGAGGAAAGAATAAAAAATTATCAGGCTCCAGAAGGGATAGAAGCATGGGTATCTCATCTAAAGGCTTTAACGGCAAATCAGATTGAATGGACTTTGGGATGGCTCCCGATGAGGGAAGTGATACACATGTCAACCTCAAATAGTTATCTGCTACTATTGGGATTGAGAAGCATCCAGCCGTATGCGCCACTAAGAGTCCTAAGACAACTAGGGAGATATCAAGTAGTTCCTGATGATGAAGATTTGAGTATGCAAGTAATCGAATTACACCCAGAAGCCACTATTCCCGAGGCTCTACTTCAGCAGATGTGGAATGGATGTCGATACTTGAAAAGTGATACTCAAGTCCCAGACACTACAAAGGGTGAGATAAATCCTGGATATGCAAGGTGGTTTGAAAAACGGTCTCGCGTGGATGATGTACCAGAGCCTGAGCTAAGAAGGCCAACAAAAAGACCCCATGTTCAAAACTTCAATGATAAAATCCAAGAGCGGTTGATCTGGGGAGAAAAGGAAAAAGGGTACAAAGCAACTATCCATGCCCTAAAAGAAAATCTGAGAAGCCTCAGTTTGGAGAAAGATTTGCAAGCACAAGAAGCCGAAGGCGAGAAGAAGAGTCTAGCTTGTGAGAATGAAAATCTTCATGCTCGATTCCAAAAAATGAAAAGAGTTTCTGAGACACCAAAGAGGAGCTGGAAGGATCAAAAAACCATCGCCAATCTTTTTGAAAGAATGCAAGATTATGATTCCATTCTTGCGGAAAACGAAAGGGCGTTGAGCAAAGCAAAAGAAAGGATCCAACAATTAAACGAAGAGGTCAGATCTAATAAGGAACGCCAAGTAAGGCAATCCGAAGAAGACATGGCACAATTCAAGAAGGAAAAAGACCATTGGATACGATCAGAAGATCAGCTTCGTGCACAACTAGAAGAGGCAAGAAGATGCAACAGAGAACATCAACAAGCAGACATCGACAGGGAAAGAGCGCATGCAAGATTAGAGCAGGCCAGACTCCGAGCTCTATTAGAGTCAGCTCTAGATCGTGAAAACCGTGTCAGAGATATAGCCACCACTCGCCAGCAGCAATTGCAGGACCAAGACCAACGTCTCCAAGATTTCAGGGCACAAATCCACGACCTGGCGGTCTACACCTCTCAAAGTTACGTAAACTACCAAGGAATGGATTATGAAAGGTTTACAGAGCATGCACCCATTTTTGCCCGTCATCTAGCAATGGAGTTGTAAAGGATGTATCGTACGCTGGGAGGTCATCCAGGTCAAGCCCCACATTGAGCAAATAATCTATTAATTTACAACACAAGTGGAAAGTGGGGCACGTTGTGAGATGTTAAGAATTGTATCTTTTATTTTGATTTAAGTGTGTGTGTTTCAAGCCATTTTCTTACAAAGTTTTCAAATGTAATGTCTGTTCATCTTTGTATAATGAATAAAAGTGTTTGCCTCATGTCCGAACTACGCAAGGTCTGATTCATACGGGGACATGATACGATTCGACCACCACAATAAGGAATATAATAAATAAAATTAAAAGTGAGTGACAATAAAAATTTCAAGAAAGCTGGGACGACACAAGCAGCCGAGCAAATGCATAATAGAAAGGGGATATTTGTCTAGGAGCATTGCATCTCAACGTGTAATTATATATGTGTTAAACTCTCAAGACTAACAAGTTTGTTCATTTCCAGAATTCAAGCAGTTAGTTTCTCTAAAGAGTATACTGGCATATTATCATTATCACACGAGATCAAAAGGACCAATACCCGAAAGTATGTCTATCCCAGATGTTGACACAGGTATGGAGCTAGAGGAGATGGATGTCGGGAAAATGAAAGAAGAGATGTTTAAACTCAAGCAGCAAATGGCTGAGATGTACCAAGCCTGGTCTACAGGACAGTTACCCCCGTCTTACCCAACTAACCCTGCTCCATCAATGACCCAAACTCAGGATAATATTACCACTGAATTATCCCCAAATTTCCCCATTTACCAGCACTACCGAGGCACCACCTCTCAGACACCGCAATCTCCACCTTCGAAACCAGTTCCATATTTTCCTCCACCTATGACTCCTGTTTTCGTAGCACCTCCCCCGGCTACATTCCACAAATCTCCTAGTGAGCCTACATTCCAGGCCCAGGACAACCAATATTACCCCCGGAGCCCACCCTCAAAGCCTCCGAAATCCATTCAACTGCTCCTCGTTTTGATCTCCCAACCGAAATTGACAAGCCAGCCAAAAATGCTGAACAAGAAGAGATGTTCAGGAAGGTCAAGAGTCTAGAACAATCGTTCAGAGACATGCGAGGATTAGGTGGGCAAGTCAGTGTAGCATACAAAGATTTGTGCTTATTCCCCAATGTACAATTACCAGTTGGCTTCAAGATGCCCAAATTTGACCTATACAATGGGCACGACGACCTAGTAGCCCACTTAAGGGGTTTCTATAGCAAGATGCGAGGAGCTGGGGGAAAGGATGAATTATTGATGGCTTACTTCAGTCAAAGTTTAAGCGGATCAGCTTTGGAGTGGTATACACGCCAGGACCATGGGAGATGGTACACCTGGGATGACCTGGCACAGGCATTCGCATACCATTTCCAATACAATCTGGAAATCATCCCAGATCGACTATCTTTGACAAAATTTGAGAAGAAACACAATGAAAGTTTCAGAGAGTATGGTTTCCGGTGGAGAGAACAGGCAGCAAGAGTGGATCCTCCTATGAAGGAGAGTGAAATGGTAGACTACTTCCTCCAAGCCTTGGAACCGACTTACTATGCCCATTTGGTTTCAGCGGTTGGGAAATCATTCAACGAAGTGGTGAAGATGGGAGGTATGGTGGAAGAAGGCCTCAAGACAAATAAAATCATGAGCTATTCAGCGATTAAGGCGACTACTCAAGCTATTCAAGGCGGGGTAGGAGGAATCGGAAGAAAGAAGAGGGAGGAAGCAGTGGTAGTTGATTCAGGAATTTGGTCGGGACCCAGAGGTTCACCGCCTTACTATAATCAACAACGACCTCGCCAATCAACTTACCACCACGATTCATCCCAACACTACTATCACCCTTCAGAGCCTCATTTTTCCATTAACCATGCTCAAGCATACAATTAGCCACCTGTTCACGCCAATTGGCGTGCTCCTGCCATACCAAGTACTTACCCACGAGCCTATCCCGGACCAGGTTTCAGGCCTAGGCCAGCATTCAGGGGAGAAAGGGAACAGAAAAAGAAAACTTACACTCCATTGGGAGAGTCTTACACTAGTCTGTTCCACAGGCTGAGACAGCTAGACATGCTAAGACCAATACAATCCAAGCTACCCAATCCTCCTCCAAAGAATCTGGATTACACCATTAGCTGTGAGTATTGCTCCGGTGCACCAGGCCATGATACGGAGAAATGCTGGCATTTGAAAAATGCAATACAAGAGCTGATTGATACTAATAAAATCGAGGTTCAAACCCCCGAAGCTCCCAATATCAATAGAAATCCAATGCCAGCCCATCAAGAGGCCAATATGATAGAAATCATACAAGCTGATGGGGAGACAAAGAAGCCGTCACAAACTGTCATGATGATCAAGTCTCATGAAGCCAAGCCAGATAAGCAGTTAACAGAGGAGAAGCCGGTACCTAAGCAGAACAGAAATGGTGATGAACCATCTATGATAGTCGAGGAGGGATCATCGAGCAAAGTTGCCACAAAACAAGAAAGGCCGAAAGTGATAGTACCAGGGGTTGCTAACAAACCCATTGTATTCGTGGAAGGAGCCCGTACAGATCGGGTTATTATCACACCTGTAACCCAGCTGCCAGTCATCAACAACAAAGCCATCCCATGGAACTATGAACGGGTGACTGTAATGTACAAGGGAAAAGAAGTCAAGGAAGAAGTGTGTGAGGTGCAAGGCTTGACTCGTTCGGGAAGATGTTTTACGCCCGAAGAGTTAAGAAAAACTAAAAATAATCCAACACCAATAAAGAGAGCTGTGACGGAAGAAGAGGCGGAAGAGTTTTTAAGAAAAATGAAACTCCATGATTATTCTGTTGTGGATCAATTGAAGAAGACGCCCGCTCAAATTTCATTATTGTCATTACTGATCCATTCAGAGGAGCACCGTCTGGCTTTGATGAAAATCCTGAATGAGGCTCATGTTCCTGAAAAAATCTCTGTAAATCATTTGGGAAGAATAGCCAACAGAATCTTTGAGACAAACAGAATTACATTTGCTGATGATGAATTGCCTGTGGAAGGTACCGAGCACAACAGAGCTCTTTACCTCACCGTGAAATGTGAAAACTCCGTAGTAACCCGGGTATTGGTTGACAATGGGTCAAGTGCAAACATCTGCCCTCTCTCCACTTTAAGCAAATTAAAAATTAAAGAGGAGAGGATCCAGAAGAATAGTATCTGCGTACGGGGGTTTGACGGTGGAAGCAGAGATTCATTTGGCGACATAGTGTTGGAACTAACAATAGGGCCAGTTGAATTCACAATGGAATTTCAAGTGTTGGACATAACTGTTTCTTACAACTTGTTGTTGGGTCGACCATGGATCCATGCTGCTAAAGCAGTCCCGTCAACACTACATCAGGCTGTCAAGTTTGAATGGGATCATCAAGAAGTAGTCGTGTATGGAGAAGAAAGTTTAAATGCTCACAGCAGTACCATTGTACCGGTCGAGGGAACAGAAAATGACCAGGGACCATGGGTATACCAAGTGACCGACACAGTGTCGGTAGAGAAAATTCCAGAAGGGAAGTACCTTCCGAATCCAAAGATAACCTCTGCGTCAGTCATGGTAGCCTATGAAATGTTAAAAAATGGTTTTATACCCGGCAAAGGTCTGGGATCATCTTTGCAAGGAATTATACAACCAGTATCTCTCCCCGAGAACTGGGGAACATTCGGTTTGGGGTTCATACCCACTGTCAATGACGTGATAAAGGCCAGAAAGTTGAAACACAAGGCATGGGTTCTTCCAAAACCGGTCCCACGTCTGTCAAAGTCTTTTGTCAAGACCGATGCTAAAAACCGCCCGATAACAACAATTCCTAAATCCCGGGTCAATCCTGAGGAGGAATTAATTGAAAGATTCGAGAAATTGTTTAATGATGTGAATATGTTGGAAAGCGGAGAAGGGTTGTAGCAACGCAGAAGTTCAATTCGTTGGGCCAGAAACAAAGCTTAATAATTGGAAAGCCACTCCTCTCCCCATTCGAAAGGAGTCTTGGTAGTTTATTTTGATTTTCTTTCAGTTTGTTTGGGTTACCTCAGGGTTGTAATCCCAATGCTTATCTTACAGTTTGTTTGAAGTGTGCAAACCTTGTTATCTTTCATCATCCAATAAAATACAGTTTCCTTTTTCATTATCATTCCTGATAGTTTTCTTTTTCCATTTCTTCTTTTTTCTGTACAGTTCTTTTTACGCTGGCTCTAGTGATATGGCATGCATGAGGAATCCTCAGCCCAGTCTTAAAAATCAATCTAGTTCCGAAGTAATAATTCAAGAAATATATTGTGATTATGAATCAGAATATGATGAAGATGAGGTTTTTGAAGAGATTAGTAAAGAGTTAATTCACTTTGAGGAAAAAATCAAACCTAACTTGAGTGATACCGAGGACATCAATATAGGGGACACGAGTAATATCCGGGAAACTAAAATAAGTGTCCATCTCGAACCAAAGATCCGAGAAGAGTTAATTAAAGCACTCATAGAATTCAAAGATGTTTTTGCATGGTCATATGACGACATGCCGGGCCTGAGCACTGATTTAGTGGTTCACAAATTGCCCACCGATCCAACGGTGCCTCCTGTCAAGCAGAGGCTGAGAAAATTCAAGCCTGATATGAGTGTGAGAATTAAGGAAGAAATCACCAAACAGTTGGAAGCAAAGGTCATTCGAGTCACTCGATATCCTGTTTGGTTAGCTAATATCGTTCCTGTACCAAAGAAAGACGGCAAAATTAGAGTATGCGTCGACTACCGCAATCTCAACAAAGCAAGTCCGAAGGATAATTTCCCATTACCCAATATCCATATTTTGATCGACAATTGTGCCAAGCATGATATAGGGTCTTTCGTGGATTGTTATGCCGGGTATCATCAAATTCTAATGGATGAAGAAGATGCAGAAAAGACGGCATTCATCACACCATGGGGAACTTATTGCTACCGGGTAATGCCATTCGGTTTGAAGAACGCCGGAGCAACCTATATGAGAGCGATGACCACAGTGTTTCATGATATGATACACAAGGAGATTGAGGTATACGTGGACGATGTGATCATAAAATCAAAGCATCAGTCCGACCACGTTGGGGACTTGAGGAAATTCTTCTTAAGACTTCGCAGGTACAACCTCAAGCTTAACCCTGCCAAATGCGCATTTGGAGTTCCATCTGGAAAGTTGCTGGGATTCATAGTCAGTCGACAAGGTATCGAGCTAGACCCATCAAAAATCAAAGCCATCCAAGAACTGCCACCTCCAAAAAACAAAACTGAAGTAATGAGTTTGTTGGGAAGGTTGAATTACATCAGCAGGTTTATTGCTCAGCTTACAACAACCGGTGAGCCTATTTTCAAATTGTTGAAAAAAGATGATGCGGTCGAATGGACCGACGAGTGTCAGGAGGCGTTTGACAAGATAAAAGGATACCTGTCAAGCCCACCCGTGTTGGTCCCGCCAGAGCCAGGAAGACCTTTGATTCTTTACTTGACGGTCATGGAAAATTCATTTGGTTGTGTATTGGGGCAACATGACCTCACCGGCAGAAAAGAACAGGCCATCTACTATCTTAGCAAAAAGTTCACAGCTTATGAGGTTAAGTATACTCATCTGGAAAAGACATGTTGCGCCCTAACATGGGTGGCTCAGAAGTTGAAACACTATTTGTCGTCCTACACTACTTACCTCATTTCGCGTTTGGATCCATTGAAATATATTTTTCAAAAGCCTATGCCAACGGGAAGACTTGCAAAGTGGCAAATTTTGCTCACAGAGTTTGACATCATCTATGTGACTCGGACTGCAATGAAAGCCCAAGCACTGGCCGATCATTTAGCCGAAAACCCGGTCGATGAGGAATACGAACCGTTGAAAACCTATTTTCCTGATGAAGAAATAATGCATATCGACGAGGTGGAGCGAATTGAAAAACCTGGCTGGAAACTTTTCTTTGATGGAGCCGCTAACATGAAAGGAATCGGAATAGGAGCTGTAATCATCTCTGAAACAGGGCATCACTATCCTATTACGGCTCAACTGCGATTTTATTGCACCAATAATATGGCTGAATATGAAGCTTGTATTATGGGTTTAAGGCTAGCCGCAGACATGGGTATCCAAGAAATCTTAGTCATGGGAGATTCGGATCTTCTGGTACATCAAATTCAAGGAGAATGGGAAACCCGAGACTTAAAGCTCATACCATACCGACAATGTCTACATGATCTTTGTCAGCGATTTCAATTAGTGGAATTCCGGCATATTCCAAGGATTCATAATGAGGTTGCCGATGCATTGGCTACTTTGGCATCAATGTTGCACCATCCAGACAAAGCTTATATGGATCCACTACATATTCGAGTCCACGATCAACACGCTTATTGCAATATGGTTGAAGAAGAATTTGATGGTGAACCATGGTTCCACGACATCAAGGAGTATATCAGGATGAGGATATATCCCGCACAAGCCACAGGAGATCAAAAGAGGACCATTAGGCGATTGACAAATGGATTCTTCTTAAGCGGAGGAGTTTTGTATAAAAGAACACCAGATCTTGGATTATTAAGATGCATAGATGCCAGACAAGCTACAACTGTCATGTCTGAAGTACATTCTGGAGTTTGCGGACCCCACATGAGTGGATATGTGTTGGCAAAGAAAATCCTCCGAGCTGGTTACTATTGGCTTACCATGGAGCGAGATTGTATCAGTTTTGTGCGCAAGTGTCATCAATGCCAGATACACGGAGATTTGATTCATTCTCCACCATCCGAGTTGCACACAATGTCGGCACCATGGCCCTTCGTTGCCTGGGGCATGGATGTGATTGGACCAATTGAGCCGGCAGCATCCAATGGGCACAGGTTCATTCTGGTAGCCATTGATTATTTTACCAAATGGGTTGAGGCCAAGACATTCAAATCGGTGACCAAGAAAGCTGTGGTCGATTTTGTCCACTCAAATATCATATGTCGATTCGGAATCCCAAAGGTGATCATCACAGATAACGGTGCTAATCTTAACAGCAACTTAATGAAGGAAGTATGTCAACAGTTTAAGATTACACATCGCAACTCTACCCCATATCGGCCCAAGGCGAATGGAGCAGTCGAGGCAGCCAACAAAAACATAAAGAAGATACTTCGGAAAATGGTAGAAGGTTCAAGACAATGGCATGAAAAATTACCATTTGCATTATTGGGATACCGCACTACTGTTCGCACTTCAGTAGGAGCAACTCCTTATTTGTTGGTATATGGCACTGAAGCAGTAATTCCTGCAGAAGTTGAGATTCCTTCCCTTCGGATCATCGCCGAAGCAAAGATTGATGATGATGAATGGGTCAAAACCCGTCTGGAACAGTTAAACTTGATTGATGAAAAACGATTGGCCGCAGTATGTCATGG